>NC_089203.1:2633766-2731266 GCF_963930695.1 Labrus bergylta | reverse complement strand
AGAGATGAGCTGAGGTCCACTTCTGGAGCAACGGCGCTCGTGTATGTAAGTGAGGGATTCATGGGGCTGTATGAGGACTGACCCAATTTTGGAGCCAGCTTCTGGTGGCCATTTGGAGAACTACGATTCTTGTCATGTTGAGCCCCCGAGGTTGCAGCTTTATAAAATCATAAAAATAAGCTACACTCTTTTTGTTTTGGGTCAATATCAGACACCGTCGTGCTGTGAAGAAAAACACACATAAGCACCAAATTCTGTATCAATCCACACTGAAAATAGTCCTCAACTATTGCACAAATTTCTCCTGTTTAGCTTTTAGCTCAACAGCTAAGCTTTTTTTGAACTGGACTTTCTGGACTGTGCCCGTCATTGCAGTTTTTGTAGTGAAAGTTCAGAACAGATCAGCTGTGTTTCGGAAATGTGGGAAAAGAACAAGTCCACAAATATTTGGGACAAAGCAGACGAGCAAAGAGGCAGGAAAAGTCAGAACGATCCCGAGTGATGATTCAGACGAGGAAGACTGCAGCAGCAGGAACTAAAATCTACTTTCACCAACGCCTGACACTGAACATCATCTATAATACATCTGCAACATGCTGCAGAGAGGAGTCCAGGGGGGGAAACAGGCCGTATGCACACACTGTTCTATTGTTTTAATTCTGTCTCTGAATCAACTCATGACGGCTTCTTTTTGCACTTTTGAACTATGAGGGTGATTTCCCTGTCAGTCAAGTATCACACTAAATCATTCTTCTCTCAGCTCACTCTCCTCAGTCCAAACTGTCACAATGCTGCCTCGTATCTTGACTTGTTGTTTGGTGATTCTTCAGCGTCTGTGTGCTAACTCTGTCTAAATAATTCCAAAGTGAGTAAGAACATCCATTCACAGAGAAAATTCCCCTGCAGATCATCATCCCACTGTGATTGACAGTTAAAAGGTTTATAATTGAAGATGTGCTGCTTGAAAACAAAAGAAATGAGACCACACAACAAAACTATCGCTCCTTTCCCCTTCTGCAGTCTGTCTGATGGAAAATGAGGACACAACTTTATATCCAGAGGGGCAGAGCCGAAGAAAAAGCCCCAAAACTCTTCCCCAAACTGTGACATCGATGAATCAGGACAAATTTTCTGCACATTTTCTCCTCCACCTAACTTCCTCCCTTCTTTCCCTTCATGCTCCTTTAACAGTGGAAGGTCGGTTTGCTCAGAAAGTCTGAAGAGAAACAAACAAGTTCATTTAAATGCTTTTAATGTTTTTCTTCTTTAAATGCACTTGAACAGAGCGTTCTATTTTGAAAATGGTTTAAATTATTAGAATTCTTTAAAAGCATCAGCATGAAGTTAAAACTTCAATCAATCAAGTGTTATCTCGCGACGCTTTACGAAAGAGCATACAGGATAATATACAGGAAGGATTTCTCTTTTCTATTCCTCACGTTCCTGTTGTTCACACTTCTCCACAGGTGGAGGACAAAGCACGCATTGCGTGAATGAGGACGGCGGTGGATGTTGGATGACACAGTCTGATGGTGGTGGCTGGGCGTCAGGCGATAGTTGTTGGATGACACAGTCTGATGGTGGTGGCTGGGCGTCAGGCGATGTTTGTGGGATGACAGTCTGATGGTGGTGGCTGAGCGCAGTCAGGGACGTCGGCTTGACTAACATAGGTGTGTTTTCAGTGTAAAATGAATCAAACCAGTGTCAGCTCTCATTGCCTTTAAGAGCCAGGTGTCTCTCAGAGTGGCACGCTGGTATTTACATGGTTGAGTTTAGTCTTTATTCTTAGATAGACTGAACTCTGGCTGGCTCATTTAACTTCTCTCCTTTCAACACACAGAACGCACTGTGGAGCTGTGCATGGTTCATAGCTGAGAGCTGGACTTTTTGGTTATCCTTCAGCTGTAGCAGTGAGTGTTTCCTTGTATTGTGGCATCTTAAAATCAGCTTCATGTCCAAAGAAATATGAAGAAGACAGGAGACGATGAACTGTCCCATTAAACTCACGTTTTATGTATCAGCAAATTCAATATACATGAACTTTTAGCAGGAAGTTAAATGTGTGTTCCGTTTAGTGGCTGGGATGTGACTTCAAACTGTATAAAGATGGCCTCTCAAACTTCTCTGGCTGCCATCTTGCACTTCTGATGTCATTAAGAATCAGAGTCTGTGCAGTATAGGATCGGCTGGTGGAGCAGCGTCATCCATCTTTATACAGTTGATGATGTAAGCAAAGCAGACACTGGCTGCAACCTGCTGAAGAAATGTTTCTGTGAGACATAAAAAACAAAAGCAGAAGTCTGAACAAGTCTGGATGAGAAAATGTTTGGGGAAATGCTGTCAACACTGGGTGCATAGTTCCCAGTTGAGAGCCTGTGGTGAGATTCTTACTGTCAGATTTGATATGTGTCAACATCACATTTTGAGTTAGCCTGAGGGCTAACATGTTTACGGTGCTTGGAACACCATCAGCACCTCCACCTTCTTCCCTCTCTTTGTCTGTTGCTGCTTAGGAAGCAGTGAAGTTAACATCCAGATTTTCATTCCTAACCATCAAACATGTTTGATATTATAATGATGAGGCCCTGATGAGTCTACGAGCTGATTGGGTCAAAGACTAGATCTGTAAAGCCCTCACATCATCAGATAATCTCTCTCTCTCTCTCTCTCTCGCTCTCTCTCTCTCTCTCTCTCTATCTCCATGATTTCCGACTGTATCCACTGTCCTAGCTCTCCAATAAAGGCACACAAAGCCCAAAAATAAACCTTAAAAGTTACCATGGTGATCTAAGAGCGATCTTCATAACACAGAAAACTCTGACTTCAGACTCAACAGACCCAGTTTACCCTCTAATCTGGCCTCGTGATAAACCCCCTACACATCCCACAAACCTCCACCGTCAGTATAGAAGCTCCTGCACTGATCAGTTTCTGACTTTTTTAGAGGCGCACAGACGGCTGAACTAAAACTGACTGATGCTCTCAAAGTGTGTGTGTGCTGAAGTCAATCCAGCAGAAGGCTCAGTCAACCACACTTCCCATATCTCCTCCTGTTTGTGGCATGATCCTCCTTTGACTGCGCATCGCTGATTACATACAAGCTGCCACCTCTTCAGCTCACAGGAAACCTGCGCTTCCTCCTGCTGCATCTATTGGACAAAGAACCTGCACAGCTGTGGATGCAGAATACGACCTCTGTAAGCAGCATGGACCATTTAAAGGCCTAAGCGACAATGAAAAAAAGAACAATAGGAGAATTCTCACCGCAAAAGACACTTAAATATGACTGTACAGGCTCCTTTATGGAGAAGGGAATGAGTCCAAATACAGAGAGTGCAATAGATGTGTTGTAAAGGAAGATTATAGCTGGTGCTAATTTCCATCTTGTCCATAGGGTTTACATCCACTGTAATTAAAATAGACAGCTTCCAGCATCATCTATTTATAAATCCAGGAATGTGTGTGTGTGTGTGTGTGTGTGTGTGTGTGTGTGTGTGTGTGTGTATTTGTTAGTCGATGTTCTACACAACCATTTGTCTGATGGACGTCAGACTTGGCGGGTGTGTTGCTGTTGACCCAAGGATGTACAGTGCTGATAGAGAAGTTTAGAGCTCATAGTGTTGTTGCTAAAACATTTTAAATAGTTTTGCTGTGGCCGCAATTCGATGGAATCAAAACCTACCGGGAACACACACGGCGCATGCGCAGAAGGAGACTCGCCCAAGGGGAATAAAGGTCGCTGAGTGGACACTCGACATAGCAGCTTAAGTTTAGCATTTCGTTTTGCTAAATGGAGGCTATCTTCAGTACTAAATACAGTCCCCCTTTCTGTTTGACTACAACACGTTAGCTAACCGTTGTTAACAAAAGTTCCCTGTTAAGTAACATGGCCAATGTTGTGCAACTTTGTTAGCTAGCTAACGTTACTCCGTACAAGGCATGTGATGTAATTTTGTGTGAATGACGTTTGCTTATCGGTTATTTAACGTTAGCAATGTAAGCCATTATACCAACCAGCTGGGAGCATGCCTATGTTCCCACATTTACTTTTTCATAAATTTGTATCAGATTTTATCCCCCTTTCTCCCAATTTGGTCGCCAATTATTAACCTATTATCCAGTAGCAATGGACTACAGAGCTTTTAGCTAAATATGGTGCGCCCATCTCTTTGTTTATTGCAAACATTTAATGTAAGTGCACATTGTCCTTTTAAATAAACAAACTAAACTAAGTAGCACAGAGGCCTCACATTGACTAGCTTCCGGTCAGATCAGTTGAATAAAAAAATTCTTAGAAATGTGGGACCATTGGGCTGTAGGAACATAGGGCTGACCCCAAGCAGCTGACTGCACTGGGGCACGTTCTCACCAAACACAATACAAACAGTAGTCTGTAGTCTGTTTTCTTTTAGCTGCTCTTTGTTGTATTTATAAGTCGTGTAAACTCTAAGCTGCCCTTAATGCAGCTGCGATCAGGTGGGATGTGGAGGATGCTTAATACAGAATTTGCTGCATAATTTATGAGTAAGTGAGGAAATAAAAACAAAGTAAAAGGGATAATCCTGATCCTGATTATAAACCAACAGGTGATAACCCCACAATCCAACAGAAGTACAATTAATATCCACACATGCCTGAGCTGTAGCTTAGTTTTCCTCTCAGCTCTCTTCGTCAGCATCTGCCAGCTCTGCATGTTTCCTTTTCTTAAACTGGAAGCTGCTTTTTAAGAACATTGGACTGCTGCTGCTGCTGTGTCTGCTGCCAGGACTCATTTAAAGCCATCACACACGCTCACAGCCTGTAATGCGATACATGTCAGACAACATTCACCATATTGTTAAGAGCTGGCTGCAGTCAGCGCTGCAGAGTTAAAAAAAAAAAAAAAAGTATCTCTGGAAAGGAAAAAGAAATGTTTGTCAAAGAGAAATGAGAACACAGACAGGAGAGTCTCTCTGGTGTGAGAAGCAGAAAGGGATTAACGCAAAGCAGGAAACTTGATGAGGGGAAGTCTTTGTTGATGCTAACTGCTGCGGTTTGTGGAGGCTGGGCTTGTCACCCTGGTGTCACTGTCCACTCGCTCTCACCCACACACACACACACACACAGACACACGCTCTCAGAGAATGAAATGACTTACTTATTATAGACTTATGCAGACAAAGGGCCCTTTGTAATCCCACCCTTGAGAGCAGAGATAGAGGCTCCATGCTAACACTTTAGCATGCAGTGTGCAGAGTGATAGCCCGCTGTGTTTACAGACATTCAACATTTCAGTCCAGTTATCTGAACAAGTACTGACTGGTTTGCTAAGAAAACAGGGAGGTCAATGGTAAATGGTAAATGGACTTGAGCCTGTATAGTCCTGTTCTTGTCTTCTGACTACTCAAAGCACTTTCACACCTCAGGTCACACCTACACATTCACACACTGATGCTAGAGGCTGCTGTGTAGAGAGTGCATCAGAAGTAACTTAAACTGTCTCAATTTCACAAATAAGATGCCAACGTCTTCGTGCAGTTTTGACAGTGAAGGAGTCTGTCTGCACTTTTTGATCATTGAAAATAACAAAGTTCCCAATCCTGGGTGTCTAGGACTTCTTTTTTTCGTTGTGGTATCAGAACAGGTATCTTTATTGTCAGAGGTGCTGCTTGCCAACAGGCAAGGCAGGCAACTGCTTGGGGCCTCGACCAGTAGAGGGCCCCTGAGGGCCCACAAACTTAAACCAAAGCAGTGTCACGAAATGTGCTAAATTTGCAACAACAACAAGAAACCTCCCTAAGGACAGCACTCACTCTCCTTGCATTATTGCTGTGAAAACCAAAGGTTGTCAATGAAAGTCAACAAATAAAAAAAGAGGACAAAGACATGATGGTGATGAACGCTGGTTGGAGGGCCCCCAATTAGTTTTTGCCTGGGGCCCCAACAGACTCTAGAATCGTCATTGTATATTGTTTGATTATTACTAGCATCATATCGAAGTTTAAAACTAAGGTATCGTGTCAACTACATGAGAATGTCAACTACCATGAGAAAAAATAATGTTCTCTTTCAAGAGCAGTAAATGTAAAACCAGCATAAAGACGTTTAGTCCCGGTGATCAAGCACAGCGCTACACTGGGGCTAGGGGGCGCTATAGCCCCATCATAATTCTGTCTAGCCCCGGTTAAGCCACACATATCACATATTTTGGTAGTTTTGTCTTCTTTTTAAATAAACTGTAAAAGTAGCAGCCAAAATATAAGCCAATTCCACCTCAGCACTGGGAGAAAAAATCTCCTGGCCTCCGCCTGTAATCTGTGTACAGCCATAGACTGCTACACGATCTCTGTGCTCGTGGGATTCTGTCAAGCCACAATATTGTCTTTTTAGGATCGTATTGTGGACTTTGTTCCTTCGTCTGCCACCTTTGTCACTACACCGTAGTTCGCTACCACTCTAGTCAATCATCGTGTTTCCACGGCAATCGCAGCGGTCCATCTCTGAAGCGTGTCACCAGTGCCACTGGGCTCTGCTCTGTTTCACGCTGTGAGTCTATTTTCCACAGAGCACGCTGTATGTATGTAACAACCCGGACAGGAAATGAAACAAGGAAACGCACAGCTCACCCAGAAAGTGTTGGGAAATTTTCATGACTTTTGTGCAAAGTGTGAAAACACTATGACTGTGTTTTTGTGATTTTTATTTGATGGACAGTGAAATCTTTAAGTAGGTGTAATTTATCACACGCCTTTGTCTACATGTATCATGATTTATCCATCCATCCATTATCTATTGCCCGTTCAGGGTCGCTGGGGGCTGGAGTCGATCCCAGCTGTCATAGGGTACACCATCACAGGGCTGACATGTAGAACCAGACAACCAGCAGCACTCACCTACGGTCAATGTAAAGTCTCCAGTTAACCTAACGAGCATGTCTGTGGACTGTGGGAGGAAGCCGGAATACCTGGAGAGAACCCACACATGCACGGGGAGAACATGCAAACTCCACACAGAGAGACTCCTGTCAGACGGGGATTCAAACCAGGAACCTCCTCACAGAGAGCGAACAGCACTAACCACTGCATCACTGTGCAGCCCAAATGATTTATATATTTTAAGTTACTCAATGTGTGTGTGTGTGTGTGTGTGTGTGTGTGTGTGTGTGTGTGTGCGTGGTGTGTGCGTGTGTGCGTGGTGTGTGCGTGTGTGCCCTGTGGGACATACAGCATTCTATGATTAATAGGCCTTTAAGTGTGATGAAGTGACTTTTGCCATTCTCTAATATAGAAGCTGTCATCTATCTGTGTGTGTGTGTGTGTGTGTGTGTGTGTGTGTGTGTGTGTGTGTGTGTGTGTGTGTGTGTGTGTGCCTGCCTGCCTGCGTGCATGCGTGCGTGCGTGTGTGTTGCTTATGAATGATCATTGCTGTACGGAGAAGCTATGCATGTCACCTTTGACCTCTGTCTATGACTAAAAGATGGTCACACACTGGCATACATGAACAATCGCTCACATTCTCAAACACAGATTGATAAAGTCCAGCACATGAAGATTCACCTATGTAAAGTCCCTCTCTCTCCACACACACACACACACACACACACACACACACACAGAAGTAGGTGTCGCTGGGCAGATAATGGTGAGGTGATGGGTCAGGAGCACGAGGGAGGGTTGGGGAGTTAAGAGGTTCACAGGGGGGACAGCACTCTGGCTGATTGGTTAGGGTCCCGTGGGATGGGGGAGGCACTGAGACATGACATCATAGTGTCCTAAGATTGGGGGAGGTAGAGTGGGAGAGAAAGAGAAAGGGTGAAGGTCAGGGGGTCATAAAAAGGAGCATCAGACAGTGACAACAACACCATCTGCATGAGGTCAACATGTCATCATCCTCAAGCTTCCTGGTGAATATACGAGTCTCACACTCACTTCCTTTTAGCCTCAGAGACCTTTCTGAGGACAGAAGAAGTTCAGTTTGAAAAGGAGAAAATTTAACTTGGGCCCTATGTATATATACTTGTATGTGTAATGTATATGTTAAAGACCCCAGGTATTTACTGACTCCTGTCGATTGCTTCGGCCTACAGCTGCCAAACGGGTGGCAACCTTTAACTTCAAATCAAATCAATAAAAGTTCTTGTTTTTGTCCCGTACAGACTCAGGTTGTTATTCTCAATGCCGAACGACATTAAGGATCTCCTCAGAGGTAGAGGTTGAAAATGATTTTTTAAAAATAGAAACAGCCACGACTTCACTCTTTTCAAATCCACCAAACTCCATTAACCCTCATGCTCTGCTAAGAGAAAGTTACGTTGGGACTGTTAACTAAGATTTGTACTTTGAACTTTAAACTGCTAGAAAATTATGAAAGATCAATATTTTTTTTCTTTCTTTTCATGAAGGGGTTCTTATTTGATTTATATCATGATTTTATTAATCACAATCATTAAAAATAACCACTGCCTGTTTTTTTTTTTTAAATACACTATAATTCAATTTTCTAAAAACAAAAAATTGACTTTGATTATTATTAGTAACACTAGATTTGCCCTGGGGGTCCGCTGCATGTAGAGGTTTGTATTTTTTTTTAAATCTCCTGCATGATTTTCTCTTTCACCAGTAAATTCCATGTGGATTCAATGTCCTTCATTGCACATCCAGTTGGACCTGGCGGAGGGATTACAGGGGGGACATAACGCCTTATGACATAAGCAGTGCCAGACCAACTGATTTCCCCATCCTTGAACAAGAAACCATTCTGCAGTCACCAAAACCATCTCACACAGTCTAAATAAAGTGGATAAGGATGAAACTCCAAAAACACACTTTCCTCCCAAATGTCATGGCTAGGGAACAATCACAGCCAACATGACCTCAATAAAAACACCAGAAACTACACTTAGCAGGGCATAAGGGTTAATAAGATCATCAATCTTTCCACACAGAACACAGGAACTGCTGGTCTACCCCAGACTCATTAAAGTGAGTGTTCATGTTATTGTGTGAACACGAACAATGAACCAACATCTGTGAGGTTCATTAGTGTCTAAACAGAGTTTGCATTTGAGTGTAAACTGAAACCTGTGCCAACATAGTTTTTTATTTCTAGTCCAGAGTATCTGGTACTTAACTTATTATCATCTACAATTCTCAAGCTTTTCATAAACTGATGTTTTAAATGTGACTACACGAAATACAATAAAGAGGTGGGGTTACTAAGAATGGATTGAGGCGCTAAAGCACCAAAAACTCAAATTGTTTGCTCCCACTATCTGCTTCGTTTCAAGGTGATACTAAAAAAAAGCATTTAGCACCAATAATATCCAGGCACAAACACAGAGTGATGGTGCTGGGTGCAGTTTGCTCTTGTTTAGTGTCTGAATGTGGAGATAAACTATCTCCACACCATGAGCTGAACTCTCATGCTGATGGAGCTCAAGCTGTTCAACTATTAAAAGGTTTTATCACTTATTATTTTTGTCTAGGGCTGCAACTAACGATTATTTTAATAATCAATTAATCGGTTTATTATTTTTCTGATTAATTGATGAATCGCATAAAAAAAAAACATTTTGAATTTCTACACGTTTATTCAAAAACAGAACATTAGTTCATTGACAATGCAAACAAAAGTGCAAAAACAACAGGTTACTGCTTGGACGTCTCCATGAGCTTTGTGAAATGGGTCCTTGAGGGAAGAGTGTAGCCAGGGTTCAAGGTGGAGGTCATGGTAGTGAAGTTGCATCTTCAGAGGCCTCATGTCAGCGATGAGCATGTTGAGGATGCTATCTGTCAAGACGGATGCTTGCTGTCACATCATTTCTGCAATGACAAAGATAGTATTAGTATGTAAAACAGCACAATTTACATCAAATCAATATGCCTTGTTGTTTTAGTTATGCATTATTGTTATGTAAAGGCAAGTAAGTAACCCAAAGAGCACTTGCAGAGACAACACCTGTTTTTATAATATATATTTATTTACACCAATTCAGGTACCCTACAAACTACTTATTTACACAAATTTAATTAAGTGTCTGAATGCACTTGCATACAGTGCAGTGTATTAACTCTCACCTTATTACAGAAAATTAACACTGGAAGCTTAATCATTAAATTATTAAATCATTGTAGTAAGTACATTCACTTTTAATTGTTTATTTACAGCAAGCTGACAAAGTGCTTCAAAAAAACATTGAACTAAAATAAAATGTAAAACACACACTTACACAAATATTGTCCAACGTCAACAGACAATAATATGAGAAAAAAGCAAAGAATATATCTAATATAAGTGGGCCTAAAGGGCAAAATAATAAAAAGTTTTCTTTAGTCTAAGCTTGTTTGTTGTTGGCAAAGTAAAAAGTTGCTCTACCGCAGTCATTAACCAGCTAACGCTAACGTTACTTTAATGAACTTTTCATGCTTGTCAAGCTGGATAAAATAAACACAATCACCAGCCGAGCAACCGGAGAGACTAACGTTACATTTTCTTACTTGAAAACGTAACAAACGTGGGATTTTGTAGTGACTTACCCTGCTGTTGAGCTCCCTTCCTAGTCAGCGATGACTCCAACATGTTTACTTTTCAGGTGCTGCATCATCACTGTGGTGCTCCCGTGCCATGCCATATCGCTATTGCAAAGCTTGAAACTAACTCATGTTTTTATGCATTGTGTAGTGCTCCCACACTTTAGAAGATTTCGATTGAACCGTTCTCTCCGCTCTGCTGTGTTTAATATCTGAAATACCAGCTCCGCTCTCTCACGCTCTAGCTCCGCCACGCTGTGCTGTCAGCATGTAAACAGTTCGGCGTCTACATCACCACAGTCTGCAACAAATTGCGCAACGCAACAAATCGATAATGAAATTCGTTGCCAACACTTTTATTTATCGATTTTTATTGATTTTTATTGATTTTTATCGATTCATTGTTGCAGCACTATTTCTGTCCTTCAGCTAATGTTCAATCTTATCACCAGTGTTGGGTAATGTTACTTTAAAAAGTAACTTAAACTTAAACTCTTCTGTAAACAAAGATTAAAGCACGTCTGCCTTTGAATGTACATTTAACAAAAGTCAAAATAATGACATTTAATATGATATTTAATGAACTGGGGGCGGCAGTTGCTCAGTTTGTATGGACCTGGGTTGGGAACCAAAGGGTCGCCGGTTTGAGTCTGGACCAAATCTGGAAGTTGGTCTGATAGCTGGAGAGGTGCCAGTTCACTTCCTGATCACTGCCGAGGTGCCCTTGAGCGAGATGCACAATTCCCGATAGTCATCTTTTACTGTTTATTTGTTTCATATCTGTTTTTGCATGTTTGCATGTTGTTGGGCCTCAGCCATGTGTGTGGGACAAAGGACTCAGGCCTGTATCACAGTTCTCAAGCCTGACTAGAGAATTTTGGAGGGAACTAAACAAAGGGGTCTTTGCCCAGCAACCCCCCCAACAGAAACTAACAAATAGGTGTGAAAAGTGGGGGGGTGGGGGGTGTCTGAATTCTCTATCCTCATTGGAGGAGGCCTGAGGTAAACCCACAGGCAGCTCCAGCCTTTAAAAGCAATCGCTAGGCATTGCTTCCTGCTCTTCAAGTGTTGTCTGCTGACACCAGAGGATGCCCTCTCCAACAAGATGGACTCCAGCATTCGAGACAAACCCTTTCCTCATCTTGACTTACATAGGTTAAACTCCAGAGCTGAGGTTGCTCAGTATAGGTAGCTCTTCATATGCTGAATTCAAACATCAGAGGATTCAGCTGACTACTTCCAGATAGCATCTTTTCAGATGCTATCAGGTTCGAGCAAAAAGAAGAGTTTCTTTCCTTTGATTTTTCGTAAGACGTCATTGAACGCAACTGGACAGGAGCGCTGAAGGAAGCCCACTGATCCCTGAATCCACAAGGACACATAAAGAACTCGGCTCCTGCAACCAGAAGACCCTATAGAGCTCTGGTCGAAGATCTGAATCACGCTACCCTCCTCCTACATCTGCCACGAAGGAAACCTGCCTGAATCTGCTGAAAGAGCTTTGGCCTGGACAGAAATAGTTTCAGAAATAGTTATGTTTCTTTTATAACCACTGATAATTATGCATCATTGTTGACGACACGTCACATTCTGTTTATTATCTGTTGTAAGCTGCTGCATTTGTTTTATTGTAATGAACTGCTGTGTTCGCCTATGTATGTAATGCTATGCTAGTTTACCTTCAGTCAACGGCTTTCACAATCAGAAAGACCAGTGTACCCGCCGTTGAATCAAAGTTTAAGTAACAGTTACTGAACTCAGCTTAGAGAGCTCAAACTATTTCAAAAGGTAGCCACACGGCTTCCTTTGTTGTCCACCATTTTGTCACCACACTCATCTACACACACACACACACATTTACACCTCATCCACAAGCCTTGCTTGATAATGTTTGTTGCTTAGATTAGTTTATGATAGTTATTTGTTTGATTAAGTTCATTGATTTTTATTGGTGTTGCTTTGTTTAAATAAATTATGTTATAATTTTAAGAGAGCAGTTGTTTGTGATTACTGATGTATTTACATTGTGATATAAGCTGGGTGCGAAGGCTTTGTGTACGGATTTCACGCCTTCAATTTATTAAATATAGTTATTAATTATTAATAATATTAGTAATTAAATAACTAATTTGAGTGATATTTTGGTTATATTTCCCTGAGTACAGGTTGGTGCCCCAAAACGAGATTAAACATAGTTTAATTATATTTTATTTATATTATTAATAATTAAATATAATTATTAAAGAATATAACCAAAGTTGACTTGATACAACCCCAACAATGTTAATACAATTGTAATCACAATGAATGGTAAATACTTAATGGACTTGAGCTTGTGTAATCCTTTTCTAGTCTTCTGACTACTCAAAGCACTTTCACACCTCAGGTCACACCTACACATTCACACACTGATGGTCGAGGCTGCTGTGTAAAGAGTCCATCAGTATTAACTAATCACGAGTACACTGCCGACAAAGCAGAGGGAGCAACTTGGGTTTAAGTGTCTTGCCCAAAGACACAGCGAACATGTTGCTGCAGGAGCTGGGGATCAAACCCTCGACCTTCAGGTTAGGAGACGTCCGACTACCACTGAGCCACAGCTGAATGGATGTGAGGCAGATCTGCGTTTGTCATCTCACTCTGAGGATAAGCTTAAACTCCACAGGGTTAAAGTCCAGAAACAATGACTAACAATCCTTTAATCACCTGCCGGAGTAAAAATCCTCTTTATGCTGAAACATTGAGAGAAACATGGCTGTGTTATTGTCTCCATGTTGTCTCCAGTGATGTAATTGAATCTGTAATTCTCTGCTGACTTAGAACTACTTGAGTCATATTCAAATAGCCGGAGGAGCGTGTCTGATATTTTATCACCATCATTATGCTGTAAATCTACTGAAGCTATGGAACATCTGAACATGAAGCACATCACCTCCAACATACAGTCTGACTCGTAAAAACATGAAGCGTTAGCCTCAGTTTTACTGCAGCGCGTGCAGAGAGTGAGAAAATCCCTCCGTGATTTATGAGGAGGTAAAAAACGATGAAAGAAAAGAAAGAGGCCACTATCTCCCCTCATCAGCACACACTGCTTAGAGCCCCGCTGCTTAATGGGTGTAGAAAGAGGAGCAGGATGGATACTTGAATGGGGAAAAGGAAGTAGGAGGTTAAATAACACAGAGGGAGTAAGAAACACATCCTGACCATTACGTCCAGAGTCTGATTGGACCATGAGATCACTCATACTCACTCTGAATCATTCTTCAATATTTGGGGGTTTTCTTGTATTTTCTGGAACATGCTTTGATTTTTATCTAGTAATTAAATAATACTTTGTTTTCATATTTTCTATTAAGGTGATTAAAGTCCAAATGAAACTGAACTCAGAGTAGAGTTTCCAACTGAAATGATCTTTTAAATGATTAGATACACCTTTTGCATTCACTAAGTTTTTGTAAAGTTACTTGTAATCATCACTTTAAGGAGAAATTTGTAACTCTGACACCTAGTGTTTTAAATGGGTACTGCAGTCCAAATTCAAAACATTAGAGAGCTGTCTCCCCCGCCACCTCCTCTCTAGAGTTGATGCTCACACAGGTCACTGTGTGGTGGACACTGAAGCTTCAGTGTTTATCCAGCTCTGCATGGGTCTTTTAACCCTTCTGTCTTCTAACCTCTCTCCATTTTTCAAAAGCATCTCCAATATTGATCCTAGTTTGAGCACGTTTCTGCTCGTGGAGCTTATTAGAAACATGCAGAGGCTTTTTAGGTCGGGTACAATCACTTCTATCTGAACCACTTCTCTTGCCCGCTTCCATTGCTGCAACACCTGTTGGTTTGACCTGATAACTGCTCTCATATCTGGTAAACCGAGGGGTGTCCAAAACGGCCGTGTGGGGGTGTCTTAAAAGCGTCTACCTTCTCTGGTCCAAACAAATCCAGAGCATTCAGGAGCAGAATCTAAAGTTAGAAGGAGAACATACTGGCTGCTGCATTGTTGTCAGAGAAGCCAGCACTTCAACATAACATGTTTCCTTAATGATCAGATAGTAAGCTCACTTTATCATATCACTCCCTACACATCTCACTGATTGGTTCTTAAAAGCCACTGGAAAACTAAATCTTTAATAGCAGCTTGCCTTTGTAATTAGGGTCTTATTAACAAAATACTAAGCATCTTAAAGTAGTACAGGTGAGTATTTAACCCAAATGAGTATTTTCTCCATGTATTTAAGCATTTTCATTCTTGTGAACTTTCCTGATATCTGTTTTGAATTTGCAGGGTCTGGAGCTGATAGGCTATATGCCTTGTTAGACTGAAGTAAAAAATGTTACTACTTTAGCTGTGTTGCCATCATAGACTGTAAATAGTGGACGACGCCTGAGTGACGTCCCCCGTCTGTTCCTGCAGGGGGCGCTGGAGTCCCATCGGTGGCGGTCTCCATGCTGGAAATGAGATGAGATGAGATGAGAGTCAACTTTATTGTCATTACACATATACAAGTATAGAGTAACGAAATGAGGTTTGGCATCTCACCAGAAGTGCAAATAAGCAGAAAGTGCAAGAGTCTGTGCTATGTACAGTAATTACAAAATGCTGTCTCAGTCTAACTTTCAGTCAACCTAACGACAGGCTGAGAGCTGGAGCTTAGGCGGGTTTTAAACCTCCTGACAAACTGTTACACTGCGCCCACCTGTCAATCAGGTCAGCTACACGCCTTATTGTGAATAACTCTTATCCTTCATCAAATCAAAACTGATGAGTCATCAAAAAGTTCACTTCCCGCAAATGGTAAATGGGTATAGTGCTTTTCTAGTCTTCTCAAAGTGCTTTTACAACGCATGTCAAACCTATGTATAGTGACCCTCTGATGTAACTAATCCCATTCATATGCATTCATACGCCATCAAGGAAGCAGCGGGAGCAATTCGGGCTAAGTGTCTTGCCCAAGAACTCATCTACCAACATAGCCACAGCTGCACACCGTCCAGTGTGTGCCAATCCAGAAATGAGCCAATCGGACCTCTTTAGTTTTTTTGTACCAGGCTCTAAACATGTTTATTTATGCAGGCTCTTTTGAATGGCTGTGAGTGTGACTACCTGTACCATGTTTTCAGTAAGTGACTTTGGATATCAGCACTGTGTTTGTACCCTCATTGACAGTTTTGGAGACTTTGTAACATAGACTTCTGTTTAAATAGCAGCAGATTGGACGAACAATTTGGACCAAATTCTTCAATGATTTTCCTCTTGGATTGGTAATGAAATGGATTTGCTGCATTGTGCTGCATGTCAATAAAGCTGAGAGGAAGAGAGAGAAGAAAGAGAGGAGGCTGGTGTCAGTATTTATGGGATTTAAAAGATTTAAACTCTGAGGGACTCTCTGGTTCAGTCGTTAACTGGACTTTGTGTTCATATTGCACATGATCTCTGAATGACTCAGCTTTGTAATCTGTTGTTCCACTTCTATTCTCCATCCCTCCTGAGTGTGCTGGGAGAGGCTGATCACTGTGCTGGTTGTAAATGGAAAAAAAAAAGTGTGACATGGAGGAGCAGCGGAGGCTTCACGAGGAGAACGCCACACAAATGAAAGACCAGATCACAAGTCCACTTCCTGTTTCCACTTTCTGTCTTCATGACTCAGGAGGTGGAGTTTAATATATTTCTGTGTTCTGGTGGTGTAGATGTTGCTAGCTTGTATTCAGATTTTTGTACGGAAATCGTCTTACATCGATGACACGAATGATAAAGGAACAAAAAACAACACAATCATCTTCTACTCAATGAAGAGCTCCAATGTAATAATGCTCACCTAGATTTACAATCTTGCTGTCGAAGAAATGTAACCGTGAATCTGATAACATTTACAAACTGTTGTTGGAGTTGAAGCATGCTCTGTCATCATCTTGTTTGTTTGTTTGTTCTATTAAGGCAGTAGCTCAGTCTGTAGGGACTTGGGTTGGGAACCACAGAGTAACTGGTTCAAGTCACGGTGCAGACCAAAAAACACAGAAGTTGTTCTAGTAGATGGAGAGGTTCCAGGGCACTTCCCAAGTACTGCTGAGATGCCTTTTAGCAAGGCACTGAACCCCCAACCGCTCTGGTGCGCTCCCTATGTAGCAGCCTCACTCTGACATCTCTCCACTGATGTATGTCCATGCTTCCTGTTTGTGCATGTGTGTGATTCAGACCTGTGTGTGTGAGTAGCATGTCTCTAAATAACAGAGTGTAAACCAGAATTTCCCCCAGGGATTAATAAAGTGTTTCAAAATAAAATCTTTTGAGAAAAAGTCTGAAGGCTTTTATTCTGAAGGCTGCTTTTCTGAAAGATGAATGAAAACGACTTAAACTGATTTCAATCAGGAGTGACACAGAGGGAGGCATCCATCCATCAGGGGGACTTCATTAAGAACAAACTATTATTGAACAATATAGGAAATAAATGTGCAAAGTCTTTGGGGATTAGACTCCATCATGACGACTTCATGTACTCAGAGGGGGAGCGAGTCCGACAGCAGGATAGGATACCCCCCCCGATGGAATCTAGACCCTGGTGGTGGTGGTGGTGGTGGTGGTAGAAGAAAGCAGGATGTGATGAGGAGTAAGTTTCTGGTTCTGTATCTAGACTCTTCTGAGCTGGACTGGAGGTGACCGGGGCGGAGGAGGAGGGTCGCAGAGATCGCTCTGAAATGACAAACTGACTGGAAGAGAGAGAACAGGTTTTAAAATTTGAGAGCAGCAGGATGATTGGTTGAGAGAGGTTGTGTCAGAGTCGGGTTGGATTATTACTTCAAGAATAAATCAGCTGATCACCAGAGCAGGGAGACGGAGGAAGTGGTAGAGAGGGAGTGGCTTATTTAATAAAAGTGTGAGACAATATAACCAGTCTTCCAGCTTGAGCTGACGCTGAGCTCCATGTCCGTTTTTAAAAGTTTCAAGTCAAAACTAATTACAAATCTTGTGACTCATCACAAATTATCAGATGTTTTATTCAAAAAAGAAAGAAAGATTTTCAAAAAATAAACAAGAAATAGAAAATTATTAATCATTTTCTGATCAGGCTTAGATAAATACAAAACTCGATAATTTCATACTTACACATTGAGGATTCATGTGAAGGTGTTTAATACTGAGGTGTGTGTGTGTGTGTGTGTGTGTGACCCAGCTGCTGCCCTCTCCCCTCTCAAAGAAAAATTTGAACAACTCACCCTCAGACTCTTTTTCTGTCTCTCCATCTTTTTTTAACACGTCATCACATGTTTACAGTCTCTCTTTATTCTCACTGTGTGTCCATGTATGTGTCTTTTTGTCTATTTTTATGTGTGTGTGTGTACCTCTTTTGTAAACCTTTGTGTCTCCTCCTGTGTCTTTATCATTGAAGCTGCTCGCCTGCTGTCACTCTGTATTTTCTCCTTTGTACATCATTATATTGTTTCTGTATAATCAGCCAGGAGCAGTGAGGACTTTGTGGAGCACATTTTTATGTCCTCATCATTTGTTTGGCTAGCCTGCCACCTTGTGGACAAAGAGAGAACACAAAATTATCTTTATAGGAATAAATGCATTAAGAGTATTCAAGCCATCTTGCCATGCAGGTTATTTTAAAATAAATAAATCAGCAACAAACAAACACAACCCTACTCCCCACACACACACACACACACACACACACACACACACACACACACGCACACACACACACACACACACGCACACACACACACACACACACACACACACACGCACCAGTGGGCGCGCACTGTATCTGTTCCCACTCAACGTTCTTGAAGCCAAAATACGCCGCTTAGGGGCGCTTCCATCTTGCGATTTTGACGTCATTTGGAGCCAGTAGGGTCCGGGGGCAGGAGCCCTGGTAACACGCCCCGCCCACTTAGCGTACTGCCCTGATGACTTACGCAGCCCAGCTACGCCGAAAGCGCTCTGCCGGTCTACGATGAAGAAATGTGTAAGTACAACAAACCACCGTATTCAAAGTCTAATATTTAAACACACTGTTTTAAAAAATCCAGTTATTTTGATCATTATTGAAAATACGTGGGCTGCTGGGTCCTCTGTTTTTGCCAAAATCGTTCTATATTTAAGCTATATTTAAGCTAGGTTAGCACCACAGGCTACAGGTGGTAAGATATGTTGTATTTTGTTAGAAACTGATAGTCTGCAATGTGATTCATGTCTGCTTTTCTAATATATTTAAATAAACAGTAAGTCAATCGTTTTTTGTATTTTCATTTAGGCAAAGAAGAGATAAAAGCAGCTGGTCTGACATCTTCCACAGAGCTGAAGTGTAAGTTAAAATCATCTGTTAAAAGTTTATATCCTGTGATTGTTTTGAAGTTTCATAAGAGGATTGTCAAAACAAGCTATTGGTAACAATACAGTCTTCAAAAATAAAAATCACACTGAGTCATACACCAGCTAAATGTTAAATAGAAAGGTGATGTTTTCTTTTCCATTTTACAATCAACAGAACCTAAAAATGACTAATTTCAACCTTCATCTGTACACCTGTTACAGAGGTCAGGCTGAGGTCACATAGTTTGAAGGAACCTCCTCCTTTTTTCACCTGTGCCAGATGCCCTGCTCATCCACTGTGGTAGAAATGACCTTACACCAGCAGCTCTCCCAGATGAAGAGTCCTCTCTGCCATCACCCAGAGGAGCTGATCGACGTCTGAAGAAGGTGGACAGAGTCTGGTGCTTTGTGACAGTGAACAGTGAGAAGGCTACCATAGTCATCCTCAGATAAAACACAGAGATCCAGGTCAATATTTAATTTATTTTTCTTTCCTTGATGTTGCCCTGTGTTTGAAAGGCCAGATGCTGGAGGGTTGTGTTGGATTTGCTTTTCCATCATATTTTAACAGTCAAACAATCATCCAGGATCTTTATACTTTATTTGATTTTTGTTGGGATTTCTTTGTTAAATTATTTTTTATACTTTCTCCTATGTCCCAGCAGTTCAACCTGATGGTCTCCCTTACTTATTTTCCACATGGTTAATGAAACCAGGGGTTGTTTATTGAAGATTTCTTTTCATAAAATGTTTAAATAAACTTTTTAAAAATCTGACATGTTTCTGATTAACTGGAGTACAACAACATGTTGGTCACAGTAAAATAATTTAGCAGTTAAGTTTATAGTTCACATTTGAAAAGTCCTTGAACTGACATTAATTTCTTGTTGACCAACAACAGCAAAGACAACAGCAAAGCTAACAGACGAGCTCAGCTGGTCTCGTCCGAGATAAATGGCCTTCAAACTTATTTAATATTAAACATTTAAAGCCAACAAGCATAGCAAGATACATATGAGATTCCATTTCCATTTATTCAATCACAGACTTGTCAAACAGTCTGGCATTTTGTGCTGCTGTTTTCAAGAGTTAATAACTGAAGAGAAGAAGTCCATCGAGAGGGGACAGGAAACGTTCAGGGGACGAGTCCTCCATGTTGTCAGGTGTTGCTGATGGATCTGAATCTGAGGGAATCTTCTGTAATAAAGAAGAACAATCACAGAGTTAAATGTAAAGTATAATGAATTTTACTGTGATGTTTATGCCTCAGACCTGAAATCAGATCTGTCCTCAGGTTCTGCTAAACTTCAGGTTCTAAAGTTTGTTTTTATGACAGGAGAACTATTTATGAGGAAAAACAAAATATATAATAAGACATGATGAATTCAATAATATGATCAGCTTTATGAATTTATGTTTTAAGACAAAAGTGTTCCTGCCACTGAAGATTATTTTAAACTGTCATCACATGGGCCAGCCTGATATATTAAACTAATGTTAAATATTCTCATATAATCAGACAGCCAATTTGTGTGCTGAACCTCACTGGAGCTGGAATCAGAGTCTGGACTGCTGTTTCCTTTGGGCATTGATTTCCTTGAAGACAGAAAGAAGAACAATTTAACATGAACTTCTTGCAGAACCATAGAGGCTGTTAAAATCTTCTGCTAGTCTTCCTTACATTTTAAGAAGGATTATAAATTGTTACTAAAATTACTTTGATGCTGATAGCGGTTACAATAACACGGTCCAATCATATGAGAGATCATTTTACCTTTGAGTCCTATGTGAAGGCGTTCTCTTCAGAATCAGCACTGCAAAGACAAGAAGATGGCGTCCACCTTCACAACCTGCTGCTTCAGTCTGGCTGCATCATGGTCACCTACAGGAACAGCACAGAAATGCAATCAAAGTGCTTCACTTTATTTATCAGAGGATGTACTGTATGCAAAGTAAAACAAAATTAGCTGTAATTCCTCAAAAAGATTTGAGACTGCTTTGTTATTTGAGAGCGCAGATTGTTTCTTTTCCCTTCTCTCTGTTGGCCTGTACATGACCTTTTAGTGCTGTAAAAGATGCTACAGTAAATCCTGGATCAGCTGTGTGGATGGTGTGACTGTGTGGTAAAGCTTTGTTAAAGTTGTCACGCACATACTCATATGTCTTTGGAGAGTAAAAGTACAGTGTGGTGGCAAACTGCTTATAAAATATAAAATAGTATTTTATTGGTGAAGTGCCCCAATCAAAGCGTCCTACAGAGTAGCAGCAGCAGCTTTAGAGGGAGGAGACGAGAGCATTATGGAGAGGAGCGCACCGGAGGGGGCGAGCTGGGGGAGAGACGCACAACTCGAGAAAAAGGAAATCCCTGTTTAAAATATAATGTTGGTGAAAAGAGGGAAACAGGACGACATAAATGTCAATGTTGAAATTCTTTTGTATACAGAGACTGTTTGAATGTTCAGTTTTCTTTGACTATAAAAAGGCAACAATAGCCTGTAGTTTAATCCTGGTGTTTCTCTTCGTTAACGATTATTGAAGTGAAATCAAAAATAAATGCATGACATTTAAAACATATTAACATGTGTGGGGAAAAACGTGATCTTTATGTCTTCTTTTGTTGTGCCTATGTCTCCTCCTAACTACAATAACAGCAGCATGTTGTGTGTAACACTGGTCTCCTGCATTAACACCTTCCTTTCAAAGGTGTTAAATACAGACACAGTCACAATCACAGCAATGTTTGTCAGGTTTTGTCAATTTTTAGAACAATTTCTCAATGAGCGTCATTAAATTTACAATATGATCAACTTGTGACTGTTGAATTGGTGTGTGTGGAAGACAATGCAGAACATTTATCAGTTTAAGCAGCATGATGCTCGGTTAATATTACATTACACCACCGCCGGTTGTTGATGTTTGCGTTCACGTTTCGGTTAGTCTCTTAAATCAGTAACAGTTATATTAAATCAGATCTTACCTTTAGTTTTATCTGGATACATAGAGAAATAATCTACCCTCGTATATAGTGCATGAATTTCAGCCTGCACGGTGAAAGTAAAACCTGTTACTCTCGGTATAGCCCACTTATCACTCAGACTGTAAACACGTACACATTAGTAATGATGCAGGCCAGATTTAAATTATTTGACTTTGTTTTTACCCTCGATACTTTTTTGAGACTTTAACAGACGTTTTTATTTTTTTCCTTTAAAATAACTGTACAGTCAATGAACCACATCTATGAGCGGATTTTATATTATGATTCTTGGTTTTAAATACAATTTCAATCACAATAACGACATAACAATATCAAGAAACATAGCATGTCAGTTATTAGGTTTGCTCATTTAATAAAATAAAATAAAAAGATAAATCATGCCGGATAAGTAACCTAGCTTTACAACATTTCAGCTAACCTTAGACTGCGTATGTGTTAGCTAGCTAGATAACAACTTTAACCAATGACACATAAATCACTTTTTTACTTACCGAAAAATCTGCAAAGATCCCTTATCTCCCACAGGTCGGTTAGAACAGTTTACTGCAGAACAACTCATTTTGCCAGCTCAAAAAAGACGAAAAAACTGAACGGAAAAATTCAATGGCGTCTCGGCTTTCCTTCACTACGTAACTTTTGTTATTCACAAAGAGAGCTACGCAAGATCGGCGGCTGTCAATCATCGTCAAATATGATGTAAAATTCCGTTTTTTAACCTCAAATAACTTATTTAAAACAAACTTCACAGAAAAATGAGCATTTGAGCACAATGTAGGGTGATAATAACTAATGATCACAGCAGAGTTTATGTTTGGAAAAAAATTATGTGACGAGTATTTTAACTTTACAGTTTGACCCACATCCCATCTGTTATCATTGAGGAGGCGGGGTTTATGACCTATACTGCAGCCAGTCAGCAGGGGGAGCTCTAAAAATAAAAGCTTCACTAGACCGGGGACCTTGTCCCGTCCATTATTTTTACAGTCTATGACACACACACACACACACACACACACACACACACACACACACACACACACACACACACACACACACACAGTGCAGTCAAAGAGTCCTGAACGAGTGAAGCTTGTAAGCCCTAACAAATTATGCATGACACTTCACTTGTGCTGGAGCCATAATAAGACAACAATCAGCATCATTCACATTAAACATTAAAGATCCAATATTAAAAAGTCATGTTGTAAAAGTCTAGAAAGATAAATGACAGAGTCTGCTCAGTCTACAACGTTGAACTCTGCACCTGTGGGCATGCAGCTCCTACTCTGTATGGAGAGAACATGGGACGGCTCACTGACAATCTGATTGGCTCGTCTTAGAGTAGAGTATAGTCTGCAGGGATGTGTGATATTTACCTCTCATCATCAACAACATTCAGTCTTAGGCCCAAAGTCAGATTCAGGATAAGATCTTAATGATGTCTTGTTTTAGTCTCCTTTAAAAAAGAGCACAAACCAGACATTTGTTATCTTCTGTGTCTTATTTTGAAGGTTTCGTTGCCCTACTTCCCTTCCAGGAAGTATCCATTTCAGCTTGATGCAGTTTGTTTACCTCCCCGTCTCCAAGGTTACCGAGCTGTACACACAGACACAGAATTCACGCCTGAAGACAACCTGATATTAGTAACTGCAACACAGGTATGTAAAGGTGTGTTTTTAATGTGTGTGTGTTTGTACACAAAGTCAGTGTGTGTGTGTGTGTGTTGATAATGTGTGTGTGTGTGTTGATAATGTGTGTCTGTGTGTGTTTATAATGTTTGTGTGTGTGTGTGCGTGTGTCTGTGTGTGTTTAAAATGTGTGTGTGTGTATGTGTTTATAACGCGTTTGTGTGTGTATACAATGTGTGTGTGTGTGGATGTGTTGATAATGTGTGTGTGTGTGTGTGTGTGTGTGTGTGTGTGTGTGTGTAATATTTCTGTCTGTGTGTGTGTGTGTGTGTGTGTGTGTCTCTCCAGTGTGTGTAAAGATGGTGTCAGGTGAGGGGAAGTCGGACATGGAGCGTCTGGGTGTGTTTAAAGAGATGAGCTACATCACAGTGGGAGAGAAATATTCTCCTCAAACAAACCGTGAGTAACAAAACATTTCTGAATGTGAATACAGCAGAATGACAAATAAAGAGTTATCCTCTATCTTCATGAAATAAACTTCTAAACCGTCCATCACATTAACACATCACCCTGCTTTACTTTATCTGCATCGTCAAACACTCATCACAATTTTATTCTCGTAAAATGACAACTTTGATATCATGAAAATTGGATTTTATTCTCACCGTTTGGGACATTGATCTTTTACATTTACAATTCAATCTTGTAATGTAAGGGATGATGCATGACTGATTGTACCCCTGCAGTACTCCATACTACCCCTAGGGGCACTAGTAACTTTTAGGAGAAAGTGTGGTTTCTGGTTAGTTCTTTAATACATATCAACATGTAAAGATACGACTAGCAATAAATAAATACCATATATAGATTTATTAGTTTTATAGTTTTATTAATTTTAGTTCTATGATGACAGTCAATACTTTACATTTATATGTTTGTGACAAATCATCATGATATTTCATAAGACATGTCTTCTTTCAAATCTAGGTCCGTTTAATGAGTCCGCCTATCTGAGCAGACAGATGCAGGTGGGAATCGCCAAACAGCGATGCGCCCTGCAGAGCGGCTTCTTCGAGAAGTCCTTTAATCGAATATTCGAACGCGAGGCCCTGAGCGACCCGCTGAGACAGGCCCGACAGAACCGCATCCAGCAGGCCAAGAAGAACCTGGGAAAGGCCTTCCTGCCCTGCAACAGCATCAAGAAGCCGTGAGAGAGCACACAGGCACACAATGTTAAAGCAAGAATATGGGATTTTTCACACTTAAATGGAGCAGAAATCAAGTATATCCTCTGCCGGCCGGGCTCATCCCCTCGCGTGTAAAAGTTGTTTAATTGAGGGACTAGAGAAAAGAAGAATAACATACTGTACTCACTGCTTAACTGTGTTTCTAGATCACGCTCATTTCAGGTAAATTTACAAGCAGTGTGAAGATACGAGCATAATAAAGCATAGCATTAGCATGCTAACACAACAATGCAGCGTGAGTTGTATTGGTTTCATTCTGGAGCTCAAGGGCGACATCTGCTGGATCAAAAACTCACATATAGCCTTTAAAGAGGAATTCACATTTTTTAAATTACGTAAAGGTACAAAAGTGATATTGGTGCAGTAACAAACACAAAAAGTGTTGGTGCTCCCTGCAGTTTGCTCGTGTTTAGTGTGTGTACCTTTACACTGTACAGAGCTGCACTCTCATGTTGACTGATTTGCATTAACGGTGGTCATTTTCCCCAAATGACTGCATAATGGTTAGTTTAAGCATCGGCACACATAGACGCCATCTGCTCTGCAGTGCAGTTGTGGGAGCATTTAACCCTAGGCAAGAACATTTGTGTTTTTGCACATTTGCACAGATTTAGAGGGCGCAAAAACTGCACAACAGTTTTGACAGTTCTAATGCAACATGAAGTGTTGCATTAGACCAGAGGGCTGTGCTGTAGAGAAACATACTTGGTTTTGTAAAATGAAATTTAGTTTCTGCTTTTACTGTGCCACAAAGTAGCAGGATTCAAATATGGATGATGTCTGTTATTAAAAAAGCAGAAGATTCAAATTAAAATTTCAGTTTAAAGATTCACTTTCTGTCCTCTCTGCCCTACTGTTACTTTTAAACCCCAGTAAACTAAAACCCAACATCTCTCTCTTATTTGAAACTAATTTTCTTCTCTGCAGCTGTGGTTCAGGGAGTTACTACGGGACTCTGTGTGGACCGGTTGAAGCCATGAGTCCACTGACTGTAGCTCGGAAAGCCCGTCCTTCACCTGGACGCAATATCCTCACCTCACCTCCTAAAAAAGGCAGTGGTTACAGGTTTACGGCAAGAACTCTTTTGTAACTGCTCTGCATGAAACTCTTTAACTTCTTTATACCCCCTGACACACACTTATTACATTCAGTGAGTTCACATGGACTTGAGTATGCTGGTTATGACCAAGCAGCAACCTCCAGTCTTGAAAAATGAAGCCAATGAGGAAGTGCAAAATCCTGCAGCTCGTCGAGTGTCCACTAGAGGCTGACTCCAGGAACACAGGAAGTCACATACACACAACAGGCAACTGGTTATGAGTCTAACCTGGTTTTGATCATATTCAGGATATTGTGTTTAAATATAAACAGAAAAACCTGGTTATTTATATTCCTGTAAAGATGATAAATACTTTTGTCTTGGTTTTTGATCACTGGGGTTTATTGTGGACGTATCCACATCATTTCTAGCTGCAGGAAAGACAAAACTCAGTTTCTTATCCGCCATGTTTTTGTTTGCTGATACATCACTTGGCTCAGGCCGAGCCTGAGCAGGTAGTCGGCAGCTGTCAGTTACCGGGGTAAGGTGTATACATGCCGCAGTATTCCATTTTTTTTTCGCCCAGAGTTTTCAAAGTTGCATAATCGGGTTACTCCTAATAGGGATAATATGGGGATATGATGTTTACACATACACAAAATATTTTACTTAAAAAAACAGATCATTCCTGTGATACTCAAGTCCATTTAAACACAGTCACTGGGTACCTTGAAGCTTAATCTGATTTATTTGTTCTGCATAATTATGTTAATACCACGTTGTTTCTCTTGCAGCTATCCCAACGTGACACTGTCAAAGATTGAGCTGTATGCCTCAGACCCCTACAGCAGAGTCAAAGAAGTTCAAAAGGTGTGCGTCATTTAAATCTGTATGATAAAAAAACTTCCCTTCTATATTCACACTGATTTTAAATAATGTAAATGTGTTTGTGACACAGAGGGAGGCAGCCATCCATCGCTCTAAGTTAAGAGATGGTCCCTTCAAGCTCAACCTTCACCCCAAAGAATACTTCCAACGCAACCCGTATCGCAGTGACAAACCCCTCCCACCGGCCCACAAGCCCCTCCCACCTGCAAAGAAAGACTCTCCCGTTCCCTTCAAGCCCCCCTCCCCAAGCAAAAAGGTGATCATCTCAATCTCAATGTTCACCTGACATCCTGTTTGAAGAGATCATCAGTCACTGTTGTAAAGTTTGAAACGCAGCAGCTCATGTTAGCATTAAATCAACTCCTATAGCTTAAAGGGCTCCTTTAACAAACTACAGATCCCAAGCTAATATGTTAGCTAATAGATTGAATGCTAAGGTAAGCTGTTGTTTTACAATAGCACTGAAATAATTTCAACTCGAGTAGGGGAGAGTGGGGTAAGTAGTGCCAATTTTTACTTAAAGTGCCTTTAAAGCAAGGGGATTACAGTAATGCCTCCAACTAAAATATGTACATATAGTTTAGGATGTTGTGCATCCACAATCACTTTGGATATTAAATAAACTGTTTGAGAAATATAGCTTTAGAAAAAAAAGTAGTTTTGTGGCACAACTTGCCCCCGGTGCGGGGTAAGTTATGCCATTATAGAGAATACACTGGGGTAAATTGTGCCATTGATAATTGAAGTAAAACAGATCATTTTAATCTCACGCTAATGCTATATAAAAGTTAGACAAATTCAATACAAAATTACTTATTTAATGTTTATTTAAAGTTTTAACAACATCAAACACACTCATTGTATGAACACATACTCAGAACAAAATAAAAAATCCAAAATGAGCACCTAAGCATCTGCAAATCATCTGCATCTGAATCTCTTCACAAACTCGGCCTACTACTGAACATCCCACTTGACAATGCTGCAGGGGAATGTGAACTTATGCTCCTTTCTGGCTGTACCACCAAGTTTTTATGGTGTGGGTAGTTTCTTGAGCACATCACCTCTAGGGATGACTCCTTCATCATTCTCTCTAAATGTGAAGCTGGGCTTTCCATCAACAGACCTCTTACAACTTTGCACTGATCTCTGTGCCACTGGCACAACTTAACCCAGGCCTTTTGGCACAAATTACCCCAAGCCCAACATTTTGAAAAAGATGCACCCCCCAGCTGTTTTGAGCTAGCATCATGCTAACTGTATAGACTCATGGTGTAGCTTACTAAAGCACTAAAACATGTGTGAACTGTTTTCAAAGTTGTCTATTTTGTTCAAACACAGCAATCAAAAAACCTTGATTATAGAAATTTTGCTTTGGAGGACAAAAAAATATTTTTTGAACTTAAATGTGCTTACCTCTCAAGCCATGTGTCTCCCTTCTTTGCAGGATGAGTGAAATGGATGCCACTTCAAAAATATGTGGTCACATGACCAACTTCTTCTATGGTTTTCTAGATAACAGGGGTGGCACTTCTTGCCCCTTGGCACAAATTACCCCACTCTCCCCTACTGTTGAATATTAGCTTATTAAATTACAGAATCCCAGTCGTTATGTTCATGAAGTTAGCTTGTGTCTGATGTTGCATATAGCACTATCCCTGGCTTCTAACTGATTAAATAGTATTATACGATGTTAAAGTTTAGCCAATGTGTTATGCTAAAGTTAGCATATAAAGCTGCTGCACCTGGATTAGCTATTTGACGTGGTTACCTCGTTCAGTGAATCAAAGTTTATGTCAGATTGCCTTGTTGAACAAGCTGATTTTTTATTTTACTTTCATTGGCTACTTGTGTCCATCTGTCCATACAAAAATCACCTGCATGGAACACTTGCATGGAAAACCTGACTCAACACAAAGGTTCCAACCTGTATAGAGGTAACTGTCAATCACCCCGTGAGATCCTTAACACCAAACACCACTTTATACATTTTTAAAATCTGCTCCTACACTTAGCATTCATTAAACATCCCTAAAAACGTTTAGCGTGAGATTAGAAAACACTGTTAGCAACACGTTAAAACACTATTCCTGTGTATTTAAAAAACACAATTTACAGAATGTTTTTCATCGACCAAGCACAGAGGACAAAGAGGTGTAAAAGAAGAGCTGTGTGTGTTTGGGCTGAAACTAGAGAGGATTAAAGTGATCTAATGTGAGACCTGTGTTGTGTTCCTGCTAGCATAGATTGCTCTGTGACAGACGGAGCTGTAGTGTGCCTGCCATGTTATCACATTCTTCACTCATTCACTTACATATTAACACTTTAATCTTCACATTTCATAAATATTTTGGTGAAAATGTCTCTCAAGGAATTACTACACCACACTACACTAGTGACCGTCTTATTAAAAATGTAATTTAAAAAATAAAAGGCTTGCTAGCTCAATTTAACACCTTCTCATCCTCGTCTCAGAGCCTCACTCGTCTTCATATCCTGTCATCAATAAAAAAATGTTTCACTATAATTCACGTTACATTATATATTATATTATGTTTTTAAATATCTGATAACCCTGACTTTCTGTCAGGAAATATTCAAATGTGGTAGTTTATTTGTCAAAACTACTGCTGTATTTACCACCACATTACAGCTATGAACATTGTTATTTTTTATTATCATTATGTTATACTATTACAGAGAAATAGTATTTAAAGTAAAGATCCACTCAGGTTACACGGTTAATGTTCACACATCAGGTGTGTGATGTTGTAACTCCTCAGATCACAGTATGGGCTCGTTTGTCCAGTTTGACGGAGAGAGACTGAAGAGATCCTCATGTACACCTTTAAATTAATTTATTTTATAATGTTATGATGCCGATCCATGTTCATAAAAGTCACATTTTATATGTTTACCTCACTGCTTATTGGAACAGTTTCCTTATTTAAGCTTTTAAATCGGTAAAAAAAAAGGATTTTCCATTCATTTTGGATCAAAGGTTTTCACCCAGAAAGGGGCGGGGCCGGCTTCATTTTGGCAAAGCACCAGGATGTGTTGCTCTCACCTGTTATTTCACACTGATCATATCTATCTGTTTTGTTTTAGATTGGAGGAATGAAGGCGGGGACGTTTGACTCTTATCCCTCACATTCTGCTGATTCATACGTTATCCGCCGCTCGAAACCTACCAATCAGGAGCCAGTCTTCCGTCCTGCTCCTGGTCCTAAGAGCACACCTGTTAAGAGTATCATCGCCGTCAATGTGAACAGGTTTGTGCCTATTCACTGCTGTAGATATGATCCGGTCTCACAATGGAGGGCTTCAGGGGACACGATCACCCTGTAGAGGTCATAAAGACTTCTCCTCGTTTACAGGAAAGTCTCACATTACAATCTGCATCCTGTCAGGTAAAAGTTGAGAATATAAAGAAGTAGGACTACTTGAGTACTTTAAAAGTGGAATAACTGAATGTCTTTGGCTTTTTTGAAGCAGCATACAATCATCCAGCAGCATTCTTATCATTTGTTTGGCGTTGTGTCTGTGTGGACCTAATGACCGATGGATGGATGGATGGATGGATGGATGGATGATGGAGGGATGGATGGATGGGGATGGATGGATGGCTAGCTAGATGGAGGGATAGATGAATGGATAGATCTATTGATCGCCCGATTGAGATGGATGGAGCAATGGATGAAGTTATGGATGAATAATAGATAGATGATGGATGAAGGATGGAAGGATGGATGGATGGACGGATGTTGAATGGATGGATAGATGGATGCTGAATGGATGGATGGTGGATGGATGGATGGATGGATGCTGAATGGATGGATGGATTCTGAATGGATGGAAGGATGCTGAATGGATGGATGTTGAATGAATGAATGGATGGATGTTGAATGGATTGATAGATGGATGATGGATGTTGAATGGATGAAGGATGGATGGATGGACAGATGTTGAATGAATGGATGGATGGATGGATGTTGAATGGATGGATGGATGGATGGATGTTGAATGGATGGATGGATGGGGATGGATGGATGGATGGATTGATGGATGGGGATGGATGGATGGATGATTGATGGATGGATGGATGCTGAATAGATTGATGGATGGATGGATGGATGGATGGATGGATGTTGAATGGATGAAGGATGGATGGATGGATGGACAGATTTGAATGGATGGATAGATGGATGGTGGATGGATGGATGCTGAATGGATGGATGGATGGTGGATGGATGGATGGATGGATGGATGGATGGTGGATGGATGGATGGATGCTGAATGGATGGATGGTGGATGGATGGATGGATGGATGCTGAATGGATGGATGATGGATGGATGGATGGATGGTGGATGGTGGATGGATGGATGGTGGATGGATGGATGCTGAATGGATGGATGGATGGTGGATGGTGGATGGATGGATGGGGATGGATATGGAGGGATGATGGATGGGGATGGAGGGATGGATGGAGGGATTGATGGATATATGGAGGGATAGATGGATGGATGGATGGATAGATATATGGAGGGATAGATGGATGAATAATAGATAGATGATAGGTGGATGGATGGATGTTAAATAGATGAAGGATGGATGGATGGATGGATGCTGAATGGATGGATGGTGGATGGATGGATGGATGGATGCTGAATGGATGGATGGATTCTGAATGGATGGAAGGATGCTGAATGGATGGATGTTGAATGAATGAATGGATGGATGTTGAATGGATTGATAGATGGATGATGGATGTTGAATGGATGAAGGATGGATGGATGGACAGATGTTGAATGAATGGATGGATGTTGAATGGATGGATGGATGGATGGATGTTGAATGGATGGATGGATGGATGGATGGATTGATGGATGGACATAGACTGGATGATGGATGGATGGATGGACGGATGATGGATGGATGGATGGATGGTGGATGGATGATTGATGGATGGATGGATGCTGAATAGATTGATGGATGGATGGATGGATGGATGTTGAATGGATGAAGGATGGATGGATGGACAGATTTGAATGGATGGATAGATGGATGGTGGATGGATGGATGCTGAATGGATGGATGGATGGTGGATGGATGCTGAATGGATGGATGGATGGTGGATGGATGGATGGATGCTGAATGGATGGATGATGGATGGATGGATGGATGGATGGTGGATGGATGGATGGATGCTGAATGGATGGATGGTGGATGGATGGATGCTGAATGGATGGATGGTGGATGGATGATAGATGGATGATGGAAGGATGGATGCTGAATGGATGGATGGATGGGTGGATGGATATATGGAGGGATAGATGGATGGATGGATGGATATATGGAGGGATAGATGGATGAATAATAGATAGATGATAGGTGGATGGATGGATGTTAAATGGATGAAGGATGGAAGGATGGATGGATGGATGGATGTTGAATGGATGGATGACAGTGATTTAGTAAGTGTTTTGCAGTTGATACTTAAATAAAGAAATTATCATTTTTGCAGGCTAAGAGAATATATAATTAGTTATTGTCGACTAAATCAAAAATAAATAGCAGTGAATAGACAAAGTAACAGTTACTACACAAAATAATCATCATGAGAAAGGAGCCATCTTGTACTTGTTTGTTTTGACACAAATTGTGTATTGTACTAGGTATAAAATGAGGATATTATTTTACAGCTTCAAGGTCCACTGAGGGGGAGAAGAACATATCAGACTTTGTCATGTCATTATTATTAACTACAGATTCAGGTCATTTAATACACCTGAACAAGTGGTTATTTTTCAACCAACCCTAACGACATCATCTTCACCCAAACCATGCTTAAATGTGTAAATCCTGGTTGAGGAACTTTAGAATTGTTTTTTTTTTCTTCTTGTTGTTTCAGAAGTGTGCACTCAGTAAGCTACACTTCAACCATTCCAACTTTGATGACCTTTTGACCACATGATCCATCGGGCCGTCACACTGCTGTTTTCTGCTGTTTAATACGTGAGCAATATCACACAAGAGGAAGTAATGTACTGAATATCACATGAAAAAATAATCACAGCAGTGTTGATATTCAGAAAAAGCATCTCAACCTTGATTGTGATATTATTTATTATTATATATACTGTAGGCCAGGGGTGCCCAACCTTTTTTGAACCAAGATCTACTTTTAAAGTTGTCAGTCTGCTGAGATCTACCAGTCCACATAGTGAGCCTTTACCAACAGCCTACAAACGCATTTAATACTCAAACAACAAACAGAAAATAATATCAGATATAATAAATGAGAGTTCTGTAAAAAATAATGCAATATCGACATACTTTTTTTAAAACTCTTATTTTAGGGTAGGCTACATTTTAATATTACGTTTGTATTTATATCACATATGTTTTTCCCTTAATTTTGTTTACAACAAACAACTTTAATCTGTGTGGAGATGTTCACAGACTACAGCAGGCTGCTGTGAGATGATGTTGCTTTTGTTAAATTAGCTGCAGACACGGTGAGAGTGAACGGAGTAAAGTCCAACGGACTGTTTGACCGGGTCACGTGTGTTCCCACCTCGGTCTGTAAAGATCACGGATCAACTGTGTGCTGTAGCACTAAAAGTAAAAAGTAAAAAGGTTCGCGTGGTGGCTGGCGCTCCAGTGCAAGTGTGTGTGTATGTGTGTGCGTTTGCGCTGTATGTTGGTGTGCCCCGCGATGCTCACAGTCATGACAGCAGAGAGGAGCAGAGAAAAGTAGCTGCAGCTTCATCAAATGCGCTTAATCCTCGTAGCATAGTTTCTATATATGACTTTTTTGTAAAACATTTACCCCCCCCGGTTTTACCTGCACGTCATTGCGCATGCCTGCACTCTCTCTTGCGCGCGCTCTCTCTCTCTCTCTCGCTCCCCCGCTCGCTCTCTCGCTCGCTCTCTCATGCACGCAGCAATTTCATGAATAAATGAAAAATTAAATACAAACAGGTCGGAAGTATACTTGGCTCCCCACACAGGTATCGTGTGTGGGAAACACTGCAATGAGATGAAATTGAAATCACTTTTCTATTTTACAATTGTATTTTATATTGACAAAACATCTCGCGATCGACTGAGAATCAGTCAGCGATCTACCTGTCGATCGCGATCTACCTGTCGATCGCGTTTGGGCACCCCTGCTGTAGGCTTTATACAGTATATGTATTATATATATTCTGATTTATCCTGCTGGTTTACTCTGAATTTGGAAAATCTGCATTTCTCTATAAATGTGGAATAATTTACTACACACTCTCAAGATGGACACTCTTGTTTCTCTTGGACAAACTAAGACAATAACTACAATCCACTTCACCACAGTGTGCAACTCATAGTCTGTAACTACTGTTATATACAGTCTGTGGTCCTTTCTTTGTTTTCTTTGTGCTCTTTTTTGTCTATTGATGTCGTTGTAAATGAGGGAAACTTCAATGATGTCCAAGGCTTAAATAAAAGTTTGAAAAGACATTTCCTCTAATTAATGTAAAACTTATTCTAAATGAAATGTTAAGTTGTTTTCTGTCTCCTCGCCTGTTTCCTCTTAAATCAATCCATTTTGGGTTTACATTCAAGGTTTTACTTTTCACAGACTTTGAGTTTACTATACAGTAAATAAAAAGATACACAAGTCAGAACATTTCAAATGAATCTTTGGTCGTTGATGATGGTACATCTGCTTCCCTTCCCATGATGTGAAAATATACAGTATACAGATGCATCTTACACAGTGGGGAATAAAGTAGTGATTGCATTTATTAATCCAGAGCTAAACATCATGTCAAATAGAAGGGTCAGAGATGACCTGTCAGTCTATACAGGAGAACTATCAGCCATTCTGCTTGCTCTTAGCTTGATATGGGAAACTAGCCAAGGGAAGCTACAATTGAGTCTGACTCCGGTAGTGCGCTAATAAGTATCCAAAATATTCAATCAGATACAAGGCAAGATGACGTTATCCTTGACATACTACAAGCAATATTCAGCATCAAAAAAACAGGGACAGAGGACCACTTCATGGATTCATATTGGAGTGGAGGGGAAACAAATGGGCAGATACAATTGCTAAAGTGGCAGAAATATGTTTGTACAATATAGCAAAACTATAAGTATAATCAAGTAAGAAATGAATGGAGCCATCAAACAGTTTTTGGCCTTTAACAAGAAGGGAAGACACTACTAAAGCATGAAAAGGAAATTAGGTGAAATGAGGGACACCAACAGAAGCAAAAATGCAGAGAGCATCAAATCAAGAATGAGATTTGGTCCTACAGGTCTGAACAGAACACCTCAAGTCGTTGTTTGCAACATGGAGATGTGATCATTGTGGTGTTCTGGAAACTGAGGTATACAGAGTTCATATACACACTGATTGTTCAATCTCCATAGGATCCACCCTATTCTAAATAATAAATATTTACTTAAATTGCAAAAACTGTTGAATTATGTGACTTGACTAAGAAATCAGAGTTGGTACCTTATCGAATTGCTATGTATCGCATTATCCCCAACCCTGAAATCATTTACATCACTATGTAGATGTCTCCGTCTTGAGTCTGTTGTCCAGTTACATTCTGCTCATTTTCTGCATCTTAATTTTATAACCATCCCTACTCCCTTATTTCAAGCAGTGGAGGTTGAGTGTTAATGTGTAAATATAAAAGGTCAGTTTTTTACAGTAACTTATTATGCAAGAGGAGTCTGGCCCCTTAAAAAAATACATTTGGGGAATAATTTAGAGAACACACACTTCTTGAGGCACCACATCACAAGATGTATGTGAGTATACAGGAGAGACAGATTCTGAAACAGTCATGTCAAAGATGTCAAATAACACTAGTATTAGGTGGGGGTTGTTTCTATAGTAGATGGACAATGATGAAACTGTGAAACAGACTGTGGATCATCTTAGATTTATTCAGCCATGGTCAGAAAACATAGAAACACAACACACATGGCTGACAAAGTGCAGACCATCACTGACCCATGCTGACCAAGATCTCACCATCATAGACAGTCATCATCAAGTGGCCATCATGGACAAAGTAGCAGAATGGCAAAGTCTTCATCTTCACAGTGTTCCTTATATTCTACTAGAAGGTACAGCCCACAAATTCCTGGCTGCTTCGGTTCATCTCTAAAAGGCTAGAAAGAAGACATCAGCTTGACTCTTAAATATCAGACATATACATTTCTTCCGTTTCAGAGTCACATTTCCTTTTCAGCTTACAACAGACTCTTCAATCCAAATATAACTCTGCTGCTATGAGGTCTCTTACACATGTATTACAGCTTCACAAACCTAAAAGAAGAATTACTCTTAGATCGTTTACACAATTTAAAGATATATCCACAAAATTATCAAGATGAATGAATTCATGAAAATACGTACAAACAACTAGATACAAGAGGCTCTCTGCAGAAGAACTCACGGGTAAAGGGACTAAGAGTCACATAGATCTTTCGACAGTACGGTACTTGTTAGGAAAATTTAGTGCACCAACACCCTCCAGTCCAGAGGGGGGCAGTAATGCAGTTGTTTGCTAACCGCCATGAAAATGCTCCTCTCCCCACAATGCACAGCGGCATAATGCTTGTTATAAATAGCTGCGTGACTTCCGTTCTGTCTCTCTGTCCTCCTGAAACATGTTGCTACACAGGTCTGCTCTCTGCTCGTCACTGAACATGGTGAGTCTTTCTGCTTCTGTCAGGTTAGATTAGAACCTCAAACACCTGACGTGAAGCGAGTTTTTTTAAAAATAGTTTTTATAGCTATTCAAAGTAAAACTTGTTTCTTTGTAGTCCGTACTGAAAATATTGGCAAGAAAACCCACGGGCCAGGTGTTGCGTCGAGATGTGCTACCCATCGAGAAATACTTCCACTAAAATATGAAATGGAAGTTAAATTATTGACGATTAAACTATTTTCCAGTTTCATTGAAGTGCACGTGTTTCAATGTGATTATGTACCGGAAGTTTTACTTGATTTTTTTATCCCATCGAGGCACCAAAACGTGCTCTGCTTCATCAGGTGACATGCAGAGTAGTGATTTTAATATGAAGTTGTTTTCGAATGGTAGCATGATTAGATTTGGGACATGAAATGTTTCATGTTGGTAGCATTTTGAAACACGTGGCTCATCTGAACTGCAGTCTGTATTTCCGGTCACCCAGTAACCAGATCAGCTGCGTACAGCTTCACATCCAAACCAGTCAGACTCATCAATAAACAGCCTGCAAACATCACGTTTCATGATCCCAGTGGGAAATGGACTGTAGGAGACATGGAGCTCTCTGACTGTGCTCCTAGAGGAGGAGGAGGGGAACACGTTGTAGAAAGTGGAGCTGAAGTTTGGTGGCTGCTTTAACCAAAAGTATCATTGAATGCTGCAACAACACATGCCTTTTAATTTAATGTGTAATCTCTTGTGCTGAAAAGTGCTACACCTATTTGATCAGGCCCTTAAAGGAAGGTCATAGTTATGCCATTTTAAGTTATGTAAAGCAAAGCTTAATGCTTCATTAATAAACTTAATTAAGAAGTTTAACTTGTGACTCTGCAGACTGTCTTAACTTGTGACCATGAGTGTGGTTGACAGGTTGCTCGGGTGGCTCTGATTGGCTCCTTTCATTATTTGAACTAATGTGACTTTGATGTGTTCACTTTCAGAGATGCTGCACCCCCTGTTGATCACATGTTGGAGCCAAGCATCAGAAATGGGATAGAGCTACAAACCTGATGCCTGTGGGACTACAGGTAAATATTCACCCTGAGGCCCTTTAGTTTACCCCCCTCCCCTCCCCAGCTCTAAGTCAGCTGACCAGGCAGTGTCTGTGCCCGGCTCAGTGTTACAGCGCTGGTAGACGAAGTCTCTGTGCCCAGTCAGAGCTGTGCAGGTTCTGTTTTAGAGTCTGCTGCTCCTGATCTGCTGCAGAGCACGGCCCAATGAGAGTGGCCTGTCCTGATCACACAGCAGGGCAGGCCTAGTACATGGCCACACATTCACACACAGGGCCCAGTTCTAGACTGCTTTGAATGGGGGTGGGGGGCAGGCAGTAAGAGATGTTATAAACTACTACAGTTGGTGTTATTTATGACTAAACTACAACATGGATTGTTTTGTGTTTGTAGCTTAAGTAATTCATAACTTTAATACTTATGTCAGTAGCTTATTGAATTTGACTCCCACCCCAGCAAAGAGGAGTTGGGTACAAGACAAAATCTGTCGGAGATGTAAATACAGGGAATATCAAACATTTCGTAAAGAGCACTTGGGATGTCAACGGCCTCTTTCTGAAAAGTCTTATGATTTTCAACTCTTCAGAGATCAGAGCGGTGTCAACAAAAAGGCTTGAAGCTTTTTGTCTAGACTGCTGTAACAAACGCTCTCCTCATTGAACACTATTGAGGGGAAAACATGGCATGTTGTTGATTCAACTGTCACTTTTAGAAAGTCTAATGACCCCATGGTATTATTTAAAGTCTGTGGGGGGTTGATCCTCCAGCTGAGAGAACCTGCCTGGTTGTCAATCTACAGTAAGACATCTGAACCAGACTGTTTCTTTGTTTCAGGTGGAGCCTCTGACGAGCTGCTCTGTGAGGAGCTTAGTGTCCCGCTGAAGGCCGACTACAGGTGGGAGTGCTATGATCTGTTCTTCCTTCTTTTCTAAAAGTCGTGGTGTTTGCTGTGATTATAAATGTAACACATCATGCTGACAAACACCGTGGTGAACATTACACACTGAGCAAAGCCTCCATCTGCCAGTGTTCAGAATCAAACCGCTGACCTCTGCTGACTGCTGCTTGTTTCTCTGCAGGTGCTGGAGCAGCAGCAGCTGCTGACCTGAAGGGGGCAGCAAACACCAGGAAGAGCAGTGTGCTTGATGAGGGGTAGGTCTGACACTTCCACAGCATTTTCTGTCATGACTTGAAACCCAATCGTGTACTGCCGTGGCAGAGACTCTTCCTCTCTGCTGGGGAATCTAAACATTGGGAGATAAATGTCAGGACTTGGCACAGGTTCACGTTGACCCCGTTTACCAGAACCTGACTGAAGACCTGAAACATTCTGCTTCTGTGCATCATTAACTCTTGACTTCAGTATAAATGTTCAGCTAATTCTTGTTTACTGTTTCCACTTCAGTCCAACGTGCACGTCTGGATGAGAAGTCCTTCTGCTGACCTTGACTTCCGGACACACCTGGGTGTATTTTCTTGAGGCGTGTCTGCTCCCCCTGACGGAGTCGGCGGGTCGATGTAAACATCTGTTACATTTTGTTGGAAAGTGATACCTGCTTGTATTGTAATAAAAGTTGAACTTAAAGAACCTCACATCAGATTTTTGGTGATTATTTGACTCTTTCAGAATAAAAGACCTTAAGAATTAAATGTTAATTTGACATGAACCTTATCTTTCACGAGTAGTCCTCAGTCTCTGATAAGGATGGCTGTCACTGAGGCAGGCCTCTAATTTAGAGATGCTGCCTGTCAACAAGCAAGGTAGGAAACTGCTGCAGGGGGCTCCTTGTTGACACTACTTTGGAAAGTAAACACTAAAAGGGGGCCCTCTACCTCAGCAGTCTTGTTTTTCCGAAACTTGTGGAAACACCAGGCTGGTAAGAGGGATGGGGTGTGATTAAATGAAACTAATCTAAAACATGCTTAATAGGATTGTTTCAACCATAAACTAAATATTACAGAACCACTGGGACATTTATGTTCAAGTTGTCTATACAGCTTAAACCTTGAGTTGAAATAATGTCTGAACATCCTGGAGGGGTCATGTGAAATAATTATCTCAACATTTCAAAGATGATTCAAGACATTGAGCAGCTGATTCTAAAAAGCATTTTGTTACTCAAGGTAAGATTCAAACCATTAAACATCTCTTAATGCTTAAATATCATGTCCAGTAATGAATTGAACATTTCTTTAACAAGCTGACTGTAGTGGCTATTTGTCCAAAAACAAATCTAAAACTAATATCACAATCAAATGACCACTGATGCACCATGGGGGATGTGATGTACGCAGGGAAAATAAGTCCAATGTCCATGCAAAAGATTTGTGGTTTGTTGGTGGTGTATTTAAAGAAATCAAATCAAAAGAACAAAGTTGTGGCTCCTGCTGCCTCTCAGGCTCACCCAGGTGCATGCTGGTCCTCTACCTGCCTCTTAAATAATCTCAGGTGCCCACAGTATTACCCAAAATACCTAACAAAAATACTAATTCAAAACTAAATTTAGTAAACAAATAACTAGCAAAAGAAAATACTACCCAAAATCTATTCTAAATAAACACCACCCAAATATTAATGAAATAAAAACCAGAACTAATTCTAACAACAACTAAATAGCTCCAACACATAAGACCTTAATGATATTAATGATGATGATGGTTTTGTTTGATAAGGAAGATATTAGGATGGTTTTGATGCTGGTTAGAATTCTCAAGAAGTTTTCAGTTGCAAATTCAGTAATTTGATTAAAAAAGAAGACTCTTTCTTTGGAGAGTTGTGCTCTCTTCTAAGTTAACTCTGTCAATTAACAGGCAACAGTTTCCCCTCACTCAATTTAACACAGGTTGACTAGTTTTAGATGGAGGGTCTCAGTATGCATCTTGACAGAGAATGAGCAGGTTCTGTTGTTTACATGACTTAAAAACAATAAAGTATTCATGCATTCAACTGCCGACATGATATCTCCATGATCAGAGAATAACATGTTTTTACATCCTGACCACAGTTTAATATAATCCTGTAACACTCTGTTGCTGGTCCTGTGCTTTAATCACCACTAGATGGAGCCACTGCCCCGGAAAACTGCAAGTTTACTCTCTATAGTGACAGGCCAAACATTAAAAACATGGGATTGGGAATGCTCTTTGTACACTGACTAAAGTCCCAATTTGACCAACATTGTGTCGTTTCAGAAATGTGTTTAAAGGCATCAGAAAGCTTTGCAACGTAACAGGATCCTAATGGGAAAATACCGATGATGTACTGACCCATCACCGTTACCTCTTAACAAACTCATCCATAGGCTACTTGCATTTTATTCGGAACTCACTGCTAAACTGATCTAGGCTGAAGTCTCTCACCATAGTCTGTGATATATTATTTAAGTAAAACAAACTAATTCGGCTCTTTTTTAATCGACCAAGAAGCAAAAGAAGTCGTTTTGTCAGAGAAATAAGCCCACACTACCGGCGTCTCAGCAAACTCCGTGCAAAAATGAGTGTATTTTATTCTTACAGCATTGCAAACGTAGACTCATGATCTCAAGTCACTTTCTAAGACGTGTTCTGCCTTTGTTTGGAGTCATTCACTAATCCGGCTCGTTTGTGATGCGTTGTTTGAAACAAAACGTGGTTTTCATTAAACTTACTTATGAGAGGATTGTGGATAAATACAAAATAATCCTAGTAATATTAGGAAACCTAAGACTTTGTTTTTCCTGACGGAGTGTGACAGGACTGTGGACACTGAGCGGACACGATGGGGGCTGGATTGAAGGAGGAGTTTCTCTCCTTCAAGTCTCTCAGCTCAAAGTTTTTTCTCCAAGACTTTCAAAGATCTTCACGGGCAACGTAAGAGGAGGGAACAAATAGGTAAGTTATTTATTCTGGTGCATCGCTTTTGTCGTCAAAGTTTTATTTTTAAAGCGCTAAATCTTTGCTGAGATAATGAATCTGTGCTGTCAGTAAAAACGCTTGCACGGCAGAAACATACACAGCAGCGGATGTTATTATCACGAGTTTCAGCCTGCTGTCCTGCAGCTGCGACCTAACAGACAAACTGCTGCTATAATATCATCTGGTAGGAAAAGTTTGAAAATGTGTCAGAAGTCTTCTATCTTGTTTATGTTGCTCATCAGTTACTGTAGAGTGAAATAGTTTGATGTTGCTGTCTTGTCATCTTTTTTAAATTTAAGGACACTAAGGAGGCAGGATTTTAAACCCATTTTACTCCGGTCTTGTTTTGTTATCTTAATCTCCTTTCTCCTTAATCCTCGACTGAAGTCGTTTAACAACATACCGAGGATGTACTGTTGTGGCAGTTTAATCTGCTTTTTATGTGGTTGAATTATTAAAAGGATAATTTGTTATTACATCACGTGTGATTGGCAGATCACTTAGGAGGACGCCCACCGCTTCCTCCTGACACAACACTGAGATGGTTTGCTTTCTCAATCCCATGTTGCAAACCTCGAAAAAGAGAAGTAAACTCAGATTGTCTAACATGTGGAGAAATCTGCCCATGTAGAAGCTGACATTTGTGACACAGTTCAGGGTGGATTAAGACTGGAGACACACTCATATCATCACAGTTCTTCATGTGAGTTGACATGAGCCTGTTGCAGAAGTTTATTTCTCAGAATCTATCGTTGACAAAATTCATAAATATAAAAACTGTTGCAGAAAATATTTCCAGAAAAACAATGCTTGGGGTTATTTAAGAAATGCTTCAACACTTGTCCGGCAGGGGGCGCTCTGAAACTAGTTCACACTCCTCTCAGCACTGTCTGCAGCTCACATAGAAAGTTGAAGAAGACAATGGACCACACTGTTGTGTAAAGGTCCCATACTGTCCTCATGTTCACCTTTCATGTTGTCAGTCTGTGAAACCTTTAGAGCAGCTTTGTAGGATTTCAACCTCCTTAAAGGCTTTATGTGATTTTTCACACTTAAATGTAATAGAAATCAAGTATATCCTCTGAAAATAACTCTGTGAGTCATGACTGTCTACAATGGGTGTAACACCCGAGTCCCACTGTCTGTGATGTTTTCAGAGTTTTCAGAGTCCTATCTTCAGTTAGTTTACATCGGTGGGACAGCTGGCTGACTCCTCCCCTCGTGTATAAAAGTTGTTTAATTGAGGGACTAGAGAAAAGAAGAATAACATACTGTACTCACTGCTTAACTGTGTTTCTAGATCACGCTCATTTCAGGTAAATTTACATGCAGTGTGAAGATACGAGCATAATAAAGATCACTAGCATTAGCATGCTAACACAACAATGTAGCGTGAGTTGTTTTGGTTTCATGCTGGTGCTCAAGGGCGACATCTGCTGGATCAAAAAATCCCATATAAAGCCTTTAATTATCTAATACTGTCATCAATAATAATAAAAAAAAATATTTCAGCCTCTGCCTGAAACTATTAGTTCCAGCTGCTGTCTCTTTAAGGCCCCCTCCCCAACGAGCCCACTTTCTTCTGATTGGCCAGCTTTCTGGAAGCCCTGCAGAGGGGCAGAACGCTGCAGTGCTGCCAGGGGAGAAGAGAGTCTATAGCCCTTTTCACATATGAGATGGCTCGATTAATTGGGAAACAAAACAACTGAACAATGTGTGTTAAGATGTTTTCACACACACACTCATTTGTGTGTATATGTGAAAAGCCAGGTCGGGAGAATCGCCTGAGCAGTTCTCCCGACCTGGCTTTTCACATATACCGGAGACTATGACTTCTATTGTTGTTGCCGTGGTATGAAAACAGGTTTCGATAATGATTGATTTGATATGTATCATGTCAAAGTTTAAAGTTCTGGTTTTGTGACAAGCCTTTTCTCAATGTAGATCTTTTACATACTGTGGCTCTTCCCTCTGAAGCAGGAGGTGCTCCACTCCCTCTGTAGAGCCTACCCCACCATGGCTAGGTTCCTGAGGTTGTTCACTACTGTGGGCGACAAGCAGCCGGCCCAGTTCGAGTTTGAAGAGCTGCATGAGACCAGTGAGGAGCTGAGCCCGGCAACCGGCCTGTTCCCGCAAACGCTGACCTTCAGGGGCGCTCTGCAGAGACTCTACAGCTCCAACCGGTTCCAGGTATGTGGATGCTCTCTGGAATGTTAGTGTTATGTTCTTTCTATAAACAAGAAGGCTATGTTTAGTTAATATGTTTCATTATGAGATTTTCTATTTTTGAATGAACCTCTGTTACATCAGAACTGGTTACAGCCTTTTCTTTACAAAGACACAGAATCAGAGCTGTGAATCCGCTGGTGGCTGAAATAGTATCATGCTTTAAAGTAGCAGCTAGCATGGCTCACTGCCATCTATTTGAAAACAACTCAGATCATTATTTTGTAAATGTAAGTATCATCACAGACTGTAGGCTGCCTGACTTATGCAGGGGTGCGCTGAAGTGTGAAGTGCCACAAACACACACAAATACTTAAAAATATCTCACCTTTTCTAGCCTCACCAATAACATCTACGTTATAAAACAAGAGAATGGCAGCATTAGCTTCATTCTTAATGAAAAATAAAGAAGATTTATGTTCAAAGTCACAATTTAAAGTGCTTAACCCTAAGTCATCAGTTTAATTTACTACCTTAAATCACTAAGGACAAAAATGTCCACTTACCAAAAAACTGCTATAAAAATAAAACAGATTGATATTTTTTTCTGCATACATCTCTTAAACAACTTCAGCCCTGCTCAAAACTACCAAACATTCAATCATTTTTAGGAATTTAACCCTTTAAAATGCTAGTTTGATTACTTGATGTCACTGTTGTTATTTATGAAAAAAAACACAAACATTTTTTATTTTCCATATAACAAATATTTGGTGGCTGGGGGATTTAAAAAAAAATCAGTCTTGGATATGTCAAAGATTATCCAAAATATTGACTTTGAAGCATTGTTAGTTTTTGTGTAGCATCAGATTTAAAATGTAGTTCCCTGTTTGGACAGTGGAGGGCGGAAATGTCCAATTTACAAAAACTGCTGTAAAAATAGAACAGATTGATATTTTTTTTGCATAAATCTCTTTAACAACTCCAGCCCTGCTCAAAACTATCAAATATTGAATAATTATCAGGAATTTAATTTTGCCATATGCACTAACACAGACAAAATGATGGCCAGGTGAAGAGGTAAAATTTGACCAAATGGACAAAAATGTCCATAATGATACATGAGGGTTAAAAAATAGCATGCAAACTCCTGCACAGTATAATTTGCAGAAATACATTCATTGTCATTGTTTAGTTCCCGTATATACCAGTAGGTTCAGTAGTGCACTTTCCTGTGCACCTGTCTTATGAAATAGATGTGCAAAGTTTTTATATACAATTTACAGTACCAAAAGTTTCACCTCTGACAGGGCAAACTGCCATTCAGTGGGTTAGGGTTTATGGAGTGGCACCTGGGGGGGCCAATCAGATTTCTCTGGGGGCCCATGCTACCCCTCTGGACACGCCCCTGGCTCTAATGTGATGTGTAAGGAGCAGCACCTTCTACTGACCGTGTGGTTTGCTTCCAGGTGGTGGTGGTTCTTTTGATCATCTTGGACGCCTTCTTCGTCCTGGCAGAGCTGCTGATCGATCTGTCTGTTATCAAGCTGGATCATGGACACATTGTTCCTGAAGTGAGTCCAGATCTGTCCCCTAACTCCACCAGGTATCATGGAGATGTTAATATGATTTACTGAGGAGGTGAATGTTTTGCAGGTGTTCCACTACCTGAGCCTCGCTCTCCTCACGTTCTTCATGGTGGAGCTGGCTGGTAAACTCTACGCTTTCCGCCTGGAGTTCTTTGAGCACAACTTTGAGGTGTTTGATGGTATAGTGGTGGTGATTTCCTTCGTGTTGGATGTCGCCTTTGTCTTCCACGAGGATGCCTTTGACGGGATGGGACTCCTCATCCTACTGCGACTCTGGAGGGTGGCCAGAATCATCAACGGTCGGTAACAAGCATTAACAAGAAATATCTGGAGACAAATGTTGGTATTTTGAACCTGGGCCCTGTTTTCTAAAGTTAGGGTCCAAATGAGTGAGAGCGTTTTCACATCAAACCTGTTTGTCCAAGTCTGTTTGCCAAGTTAGTGCGGTTTGCTGACAATCAACTCCTTGATTTGGACAAAGACTCTGGTTTAGTCTTTGGGTGTTTTCGAAAACAACTAATGACTGTAGTCAAAGCAAACCACCTAATCGAGCTGTAGCTCACCTTAACTGTGCATTTAAACACACAGAGGACAGATTGAGGTCCAGTTATTGAGGCTGCATACCGAGGTGGTCTCAGACATACTTTTCCACATTTGGCAGTGTTAATTCAAGCTCTTGTACTCTAGGCTGTCTGCAAAAGCCTTGGAATTCACATACACATCCATGCTGAGCAGTATGTAACTCTGACACCTAGTGTTTAAAATGGGTACTGCAGTCCAAATTCTAAACATTGTAGGGAGCTGTCCCCCCCCAGAGAGTAAGATCACTTTATCATTTCACTCACTACAAATCTCACTGATTGGACCTTTAATGTTTACAGGCTGGTAAGCAGGGGGGTTCCTTTTAAATAAAAAAGTATCCATTTTGATTTGATTAAAGCTGCTTTAACTTTTTAAAATCTTCTAAGAAAGACGCAGCATAGTTTTCCCACATGCTGTGCTGACTGTTCGGATGTGTTGCAGGTATCCTGGTTTCCGTGAAGACCCGAGCGCAACAGCAGATCCACAAGCTGAAGGAGAGCTACGACCACTTGGTTCAGAGAGTCACAGAGCTGCAGGAGCGCGCCGACAAACTGGTGATGGTTTCCTGCTGCCTCACAGACACAGTTTCTCCCTGCTGCCCACTTTAACTAACCTGTGACATGTGGAACAGCTCATTTAAAGGGTTTTGTAGCTTTGAAATGAGACTGACTTTTGGTTTTGTGTTTCTGCAGGAAAAAGAAAACCAGAATCTTCAAGGTCTGCTGAAGAAACACGGAATCGACTCATCCATGTAACTGTGAAGGAGCTATACATACAAAATACTTTGATTAAGGCCTGATTGAAATACTCATACAACTAGTTTACAGACCTGTAACTCTTTAAATGTCACCTGTGGAGAAATCTTAAAGATTTTGATGAAGTTCTTACCGAGTGTCAGATATTCACATGCTGCTGGATCTTGCTGACATGGCCTCAATCTGCCTGTAAATATTTGAATCATTCCTCCGACTTATAAATTGTACATAAAAATAAATTTAAATATTTACATCTTATGCTTTGTCAAAATGAGATTTATAAAAATGAAGTGACTTCATTTGTTAAAAAAAACTTTTATTAAATAATCTTAGAAAAGTTGTATTTACATTATTCACAAAGTATACACACGGTGACAAGGGGTAAAGATGTTTTCAGACAAAAGGGAAGAAGAAGTCAAAGGGCAGTTTGGCGTTGATGGTGGGCGTGGCTCTGTAGCCATGTAGAGCAGGTGCAGACACAGGTGTGAAGCTCACCGAGGTGCTGAGTGACAGGACGCTGCTGCCTGCAGAGAGCAGGACCTAAGGGACAAACACGTCAAGTCACATGCAGGAAGAGTGCTGCTCCTTGAGAATCACTCCTTCAGCAATGTTTTTTTTAATGAAGTAACTGAGGAGAGACAGCATGAAACTCTCAAATTATGGGGGTCCAGAGCCTTCAGCCGCTCTGCCCCCTGCCTCTGGAACTCCTTCTCACCAGACATCTGTAACAACGACCCTCTCTCCAGTTTTACATCTCAAACTGACATATTCAGTCTGAACGGCCTTAAATTAAAAATGTAAAAACACACTAAATAAAGCCAATGAAAGCCCAGCTGCCACTCACGTTAGCTCTGCAGATGAATAGATTACGTACAACAGAGACTTGTAACACTTAAAGAAACATCATGAGACTCCTTTGGGCTGATGTGAAGCACTGAGCCAAAATTGAAGAACAAATGGTTACAGCTAAATATTAATAAATAAATATTAATCTGACAATCTGATAAGACGGACATACTGTGAGTGAGACAGCTCTACACAGCTGCTTTATATTTCTGTAAATGTGATTCTTACCAAACTGCTGCTGTTGGTTTGAATGATTTCTTTGACGTTCACAATCTGAGCCTGGGGGTTCACCAGGGATCCGTATTTGGTCCACTCGATTTCCAAATGAAGAGACAGCGGGATGCTGCAACTCTGAGCTTCCTGGAGAACAAACACACTGCTGTATTTCTGACTCTTTACACAAAGCACAAATATACATATAAACACAACTCAATGTGTTTTCCACTTTGGACAACGTACACCTTCACCAACACTATTGACATTGGAGCCATAAATCTGTTTTTTGTTGCTGTTTCTTTGTCTCTTTCTCTAAATCCATCGCTGTCTCTCAGCTGACAGCTGTTCAACATGAGTCTGGTTGTGCTCCAGATTTTTGCCCGTTAAAGGAATCTTTGGACATTAAATTCTAACTTCTGTAAATGTATCTGCCTTATATAAACTGTCGCTAATGAAAAGTTCATTTAAAAAAACAAACAAACAAGTGTTATACTTGTTTTGACTCCGCTAGATTGAGGATATGACCAAAGCTGTTTTCTGTCTGAACTCACCCCGGCGTTTAAGTTACTTTTGATGGGCACCCAGTCCAGTGGAGAGTCTAACGGGGAGTTTCCAAATGAAGCCACGTACTGCGGATAGTTTGGTCCTCTCAGAACGTCCAGGAGCACCTGATGGACCTGGGAGCAGTTTGCAGCATCCTCCAGCCTGCAGGGACGAGACAAGTCACCATCACACATTTATTTAGGACACACTGTGTCACACACTGTGTCACACACTGTGTTGTACACTGATCAGATGTGTTGAGTGTTAGGACGTCTTGCCTAAACGTGCAGCCGGACACATAGTCCAGACCGAACAGGACTGGGGAGCGCTGATGTCGTCCTCGCAGACAGTCCTGGTCCTGAGCGCTGTGGAGGAGAGACAGAGTGTCTCCGGGGTCGATGCTTCTGGTAATCCCAGTGAGGACAGCTGTTAAGGACTAATTATGAGACTTCTTATCAAACACTCTGATCCTCGTTACACCAGCTGAGGTCCAAATTAAAGTTCTAAAACAATAAAATTGTGAAATATTTCTCCAAAAAATGCAATTTAAAGAAACTGAGGACGTTTTTGTTTGTGTGGATTTTCTACAAAGTGACCAGAGGTGCTGACAGGAAGTGACCAGAGGCAGAGCACAACAACGACAGCTGTTTTAGTCAGAATCAAAACCATCCTTAATATCGACATCGTCATTATCGAACAAAACCATCATCATCATCACCATCATCGTCACCATCATCGTCATCATTGTCATTTAGGTTGTAGGTGTTCAACAACATGTATGAGTAACACAACAGTAGGAAACATAATTCAGATAACAGAGGGAGCACTTAAGAGTATATAGGTGAGAGGATCAGAGAATGCACTCACACATACACTCACACTACTCCTCACAGACTTTTAACAGGGAGCTGCTGGAAAAAGTCCTCAGATGTTTGGGAAAAACAAGCACCCATTGGACATTTTTTTTTTTTTTTTTAACTTTTAACTGAAATGTTGTGGTTCTAAATGTCTGTAAACGAGGAGGAGCAGACTCAGAGCTCAGGCAGGTGAAGGATATACTGCTGTCTTCATTCCAGACACAAGAGGAAGTCCGAACACGTAACCCGGGTTTCCACTGTAGTGGACAGCAGCCGCCTCCTGATCCTCCTGTTTGCATAAGAAAAAGATCAGAAATCACTTTGAGACTGAACCATAACCCGCTGAGGTTTGTTACATTCAGGCCACCTTTACACAACAATGATCACGGATGAAAACAGAAACCTTTTGTTGTTGTTTTGGTTTGTTTACGCTACAAGTTATGGGTGCCTGAAAACAAAAAGGGTTTTAAAAAGGGTATCCAGAGGGCGGACTTTTGAAAACAGCACCGTTTCTGTTGCCATGTGAACCAGAAATAGGGACTGGTGATATGAATAAAAATCATATTTGGATATTGTGGATCTATGGAAATACGACCTGAATAATAAATTATAATATTGAATAAAATACTGAAGACGGACGGAAAGAAGAAGAGCAGGAGGATGGACAGAGAGAGGTGGAAGAAGAGGGACGGATAGAGAGAGGTGGAGCAGGAAGAAGAGGGACGGATAGAGAGAGGTGGAAGAAAGAGGGACGGATAGAGAGAAGTGGAGCAGGAAGAAGAGGGACGGACAGAGAGAGGTGGAAGAAGAGGGACGGATAGAGAGAGGTGGAAGAAAGAGGGACGGATAGAGAGAGGTGGAAGAAGAGGGACGGATAGAGAGAGGTGGAGCAGGAAGAAGAGGGACGGACAGAGAGAGGTGGAAGAAGAGGGACGGATAGAGAGAGGTGGAAGAAAGAGGGACGGATAGAGAGAGGTGGAGCAGGAAGAAGAGGGACGGACAGAGAGAGGTGGAGCAGGAAGAAGAGGGACGGACAGAGAGAGGTGGAAGAAGAGGGACGGATAGAGAGAGGTGGAGCAGGAAGAAGAGGGACGGACAGAGAGAGGTGGAGCAGGAAGAAGAGGGATGGACAGAGAAAGGTGGAGCAGGAAGAAGAAGAGGGACGGACAGAGAGAGGTGGAGCAGGAAGAAGAGGGACGGACAGAGAGAGGTGGAGCAGGAAGAAGAGGGATGGACAGAGAAAGGTGGAGCAGGAAGAAGAAGAGGGACGGACAGAGAGAGGTGGAGCAGGAAGAAGAAGAGGGACGGACAGAGAGAGGTGGAGCAGGAAGAAGAGGGACAGACAGAGAGAGGTGGAGCAGGAAGAAGAAGAGGGACGGACAGAGAGAGGTGGAGCAGGAAGAAGAGGGACGGACAGAGAGAGGTGGAAGAAGAGGGACGGACAGAGAGAGGTGGAGCAGGAAGAAGAAGAGGGACGGACAGAGAGAGGTGGAAGAAGAGGGACGGACAGAGAGAGGTGGAGCAGGAAGAAGAGGTCGGACAGAGAGAGGTGGAAGAAGAGGGACGGACAGAGAGAGGTGGAGCAGGAAGAAGAGGGACGGACAGAGAGAGGTGGAGCAGGAAGAAGAGGGACGGACAGAAAATATTATAATAAATTATAATATTGAATAAAATACTGAAGACGGACGGAAAGAAGAAGAGCAGGAGGATGAGGGACGGACAGAGAGAGGTGGAAGAAGAGGGACGGATAGAGAGAGGTGGAGCAGGAAGAAGAGGGACGGACAGAGAAAGGTGGAAGAAGAGGGACGGATAGAGAGAGGTGGAAGAAGAGGGACGGATAGAGAGAGGTGGAGCAGGAAGAAGAGGGACGGATAGAGAGAGGTGGAAGAAGAGGGACGGATAGAGAGAGGTGGAGCAGGAAGAAGAGGGACAGACAGAGAGAGGTGGAGCAGGAAGAAGAGGGACAGACAGAGAGAGGTGGAGCAGGAAGAAGAAGAGGGACAGACAGAGAGAGGTGGAGCAGGAAGAAGAAGAGGGACAGACAGAGAGAGGTGGAGCAGGAAGAAGAGGGACAGACAGAGAGAGGTGGAAGAAGAGGGACGGACAGAGAGAGGTGGAGCAGGAAGAAGAAGAGGGACAGACAGAGAGAGGTGGAGCAGGAAGAAGAAGAGGGACGGACAGAGAGAGGTGGAGCAGGAAGAAGAAGAGGGACAGACAGAGAGAGGTGGAGCAGGAAGAAGAGGGACGAACAGAGAGAGGTGGAGCAGGAAGAAGAGGGATGGACAGAGAGAGGTGGAAGAAGAGGGACGGACAGAGAGAGGTGGAGCAGGAAGAAGAAGAGGGACAGACAGAGAGAGGTGGAGCAGGAAGAAGAAGAGGGACGGACAGAGAGAGGTGGAGCAGGAAGAAGAAGAGGGACAGACAGAGAGAGGTGGAGCAGGAAGAAGAAGAGGGACGGACAGAGAGAGGTGGAGCAGGAAGAAGAGGGACGAACAGAGAGAGGTGGAGCAGGAAGAAGAGGGATGGACAGAGTCGAGGGTTAAGTCATCTTCGATGGTAAAGACTGATTCTACTTTGAGGAGATAATCTGAGCACCACCTTGGACTATGAAGGTGTTTTCAGACATTACCTGGACAAATGTGATGTGAAACTCCTGCTTCAGGGTCGATGCTGCTTCATTAACAAATCCAAGCACCAGAGACACCGTCACATTCAGGATCTCACCAGCTGGATTGTACGTCATCGTATAAACGACCTGAGGAGACAAAAAAGGACTCACTGATCCAGCCTAACAGGATTCTGCAGGAGTCTTTGGTTACTTTAATGGCTGTATTTGAATTAAACTGGATTTAGAAAGTCATGTGTTTGACTTACCTTCAGCACCACATGAGCACAGAGGGTCGGCTTCAGGAGAACTGGCTTGAGGTTTACAGCACCACTGATCTGAAGCTCAGACTGAGTCCCATCCACAGACTGCAGGACGACTGACGCCACCTCCACAGGAACAACCTCCAGCCACACCACAAACACCACAAGTCAGCTCATACTGAAATTAACCTCACACGTGTCATAGCTGTTCTCGTTTGCATCCCTTTGCAGAGTTAGTTTGTAGATTTTTAGTTTCCTCTGATTTCTCCTCCCTCCTGACTTAAACATCTCCAGAATTACAACACACATGATCATGAAATGTTGAGCACACATTCATGTTTATTTCTAAAAAAAACTTTTGTGATGGCTTGACTTTTCATTTTGCAAATCATCATGTCAAAACAAAAGTCTAATACTTAAGCTCATACAAACAAAATACAGACAAAACTGATGACACTCCAATCAGCTGCAGCTGCTCCTTATGTAAAGTGCTTGTTAGCAAAAATGCTAACATGTTAATATGCTAGACTGTGAACATAATAAAGTTGTACCCACCAACCTCAGAATGTTTCGTCTTTGTGTGCATTTAGCATGATGTTGAAGAATGTTTAAGAAAGTATTTAAAAAAAAAGAAATGTAAGAATAGAGATGCCCCGATCCACTTTTTTTCAGTTCCGATACAAATGTGTCGATACTGATTACCATGTTTTTTTCATCATAATAAATAGTTTTGTTGTTGTTGGTATTATCTGTAAGTCTACACAAAGCTGGAGTAAACCCGGAATTGCTTTGCATTGTGCTGGCTTCACAAACAAACGGTCAGCAGGAACAACTGTCAGGTTTTCAGGTTCAACATTTTAAACTAAGAATTGTACTTTATAATCACATAGAAGGAGCTGTTCCATCTCGTCTGAACGTCTTGAAGTTGTCAATTTAAGGGCGTTTTGTCAGTTCAGTCTGAACGTTTAAATTTTTTAACTTTTCAAATTAAAATTTTCAAATTTTAATTTAATTTTTCATGTATTTATTTTTATTTTTGTTTGTTTTCTCGCTACTTCCCACTAAGTTCCGCACTTTAATGCATTACGCTGCCATGAACACATTCACACCTTTCTAACACACCTGAACATAAAAAGCATTGCTTAACTTTCATCTCATTTAAATGTATTTGTCTCTATTGTTGCTCTGTATCTTTGCTTATGTTTTGCTATTTTGTACCTATTTTGTCTGTTTTATTTATTTTTTGTCTTTGTCTATTTGTTCTCGCTTTAGTTGTCATGTCTATGTCATGTCTATATATTCTTGTTTCATTTTGTTCACCTTATCACCAATTAAAAAAATACAATTGAAAATAAAATTAAAATAAAAAGTTCAGTCTGAACGTCTTTAAAGCAAGAGTGTTTGAGCAGAGAATGTTTAAAGTGTCCATTTATTTCTTTGATCGGTGACGTGGATCTGCGCCATCAGTCCGATAATACGAGACGTACATTAAGTCAATATGTAAGCCGATACTGATATTCGGTTATGTGCCATCTCTATTTAGGAATGAAAAGGATGTAATCATCATGCTGTTCATGTATTGGACCCTCAATGGGATCACGTTATCTTTTACAGATATGTTGTGATCAAAGGAGTGATAACGTCCCTTTTAGTCAGAAATGTTTAAATAACATAAATGTTGAATCAGGCTTCACGTTCCTGCCTGTTGAAGTTCTTACCAAACTAAACATTAGAAAACATTTAGAACACATCATGGTTAGGTGTGATGAAACAGTGCAGTGATGTAAAGCTCAGCTGCTGTAGTAACTGAGTCCTTCCCTCTTCTTAAGAACTGAAACATCCTTTTCCTGTCTTTGCATTGCAGCAGTCAACTTCATCTTTCGGCCTGTTACCTTGTTGCACAGTGTCGTCAGGTGGAAAGACTTATTTCTCCTTTCCTGTCTAGTGTTTGCGCAAAAGAAGTCAGCATCTTGCTAAATGTTTTCAGTAGTTAGAGACCGTGATGACCAGTCAAAGTTATGAAAACAAACTTCAGAGCGGCTCCGTAACCACTCCAAAAACTCACATCTAAGAAAGTGTGTGTTTGTCTCATCTCTCGTCAAGAATGTCTCATTACACTTTAAGACACATTGTAAAAAAAGACCTGCATTGCTCGTGATTTGTAACAAAACAACTTTTTCACTTATAATTATAAAAGCAGGCCTTATTTTTTATTTTGATGTCTTGAGATAAGTTGTTTTTCTGGACTTGTCAGGAGAATGAGATCTTTTAAATAAGTTTTTGACACTTGCTTAGATTTGAGATTTTACAGTGTGTGAAGACAGTGACTACTACGAATGCCCCCGGAGAAGTCCTCACATCAGAGTACAAAACTGAGCCGGAGAAGACTCAAACTAAGTGGAATGTTATTCTACAGGCTGTTTGACTGTGAGTCAGAAGTGTATTAAAGTGTTTATTGTTGGATCTGCCTGTGTGGGGCTTTGTGTTCTCTTTCTTGTTTGTGCGTCTGTCTCTGCGCTGCAGGTGACCGCCCTCGACTGGGTTAAAGCTGACGCTGCGTGCCGTCCACTGATTGGACAAAAGCTTGAGCTGCATGCCTGCGCCTTATTTGGAGGAGAGCCGAAGGCGCGAGCTGCGAAAACTGGAACGTGGCCCTACCCCTTCCTCACCTCCAAAGAGAGACGTGTTCGCTCTGTGAGATAGAGAAACTGTGTGTCTTGTTTAAATTGAGATAATTGTTATTACGTTGTGCAGTTCTGGTTATGTTTTCTGTTAGGGAGTAAGGTAGTTTTTTTTTTTTTTGACTTAGATGTTTTGTTTGTTGTTTTTGCCGGTGCTCTCACTGAACTTTAATTCGTTTTGTGAAGAAATATTGTGGCTCGGAAATTGGATTTATTGTGGTTAATCATTAGGAGGAGGGAGAGGGTCACTTTTAAGATACGGCTGGTTTCCCCTAGGCTGGTTGTAACTCAGGGTTTCTGATTTCTTTAATACTAAATTGAAGAGTTTTGAAGAACCAGACAAATAAAACACTTCATGTGGGACTCAACAGCTTTGACTGCCATCGTCTGTCTCAGGTCTAAAAACAATGTTTTGGCATATTGTGCAGGTCGCCTCATAATCGTTGTTTGACCCTGTTAACTACTCACTGATATTTTATCTTAACTTGTTTTTCCTCATCTTCTCCTTCTCTCTTCTGTTCACGGTTTGTGAATGTGTATGAAATATGTTTCTGTAAATGTCACTTGATCAAGTATATCCCTAAAAAAAGAGAAACTATCTCGAGTGTCAATTTGAGAAAGTATTCAAACATGTGTCAAAGAGCCATCCAAAATAAAGACCTAAAACTTTTTTTGACTTATAATTTTAAAAATCTAACTTAAAACTTTAAAGACTCTTTAAGGACTTGCAGTAACATGTACATATTTGAAATGTGTATCTGTGGTGATCTCTTATATCACACCAAGTTTTCTGAATGATCTATTTTTTTTTAAAATAATTAACTTATTTAAAAGTGTCAGAACAAAATGTCTGTTAGTTTCAACAAAGCCACAAACAAATATCTAAACTCTGACACCTAGTGTTTGAAATGGGTACTACAGTCCATAATTTTTAAAAACGTTAGAGAGAGCCGTCTCCTCCCTAGTTTTGATGTGCTCCCGAGGTTCCAATATTGATCCTAGTTTGAGCACGTTTCTGCTCGTGGAGCTTATTAGAAACATGCAGAGGCTTTTTAGGTCGGGTACAATCACTTCTATCTGAACCACTTCTCTTGACCGCTTCTATTGCTGCAACACCTGTTGGTTTGACCTGATAACTGCTCTCATATCTGACAATCTGAGGGGCGTCCAAAACGGCCATGTGGGGGTGCCTTAAAAGCACCTATCTTCTCTGGTCCAAACAAATCCAGAGCATTCAGGAGCAGAATCTAAAGTTAGAAGGAGGACATACTGGCTGCTGCATTGTTGTCAGAGAAGCCAGCACTTCAACATAACATGTTTCCTTAATGTCTGATCAGATAGTAAGATACCTTTATCATTTCATTCACTACACATCTCACTGATTGGACCTTTAAGTGTTCAGTATTTAATCACTGATCACTGAGATGAACACAAATGATAAATTCAAAGTCAAAACTGTCGTCATGTCATTTCTGTAGCAGAGTCAAAGACAAAAACAGTGGACATACTTACTGCTGCGTCTTTACTTTTCCCCTGTGGAGTGAAAGAAAGACGTCATCATTAAATGTTTTCCTCATTTTAAAAATAAAAGCTTATTTATGGTGTGAAACTTGTGTGTAAATGTCCCAACACAAACACCCTCCATCCATCTGAAATATTACATTTAGACATTTCTGTTTTGAAAGCTGAAAAACAATTCAGATCACCTGGTTGACAAAGTAAGATCTAAAAATAGTATTCAGCTGTTAAAAAGCGTTCCAGGTTAATTCTTCTGATTATATCCTGCTGCATTCTAACCTCAGCTCACTCTGACTTGCTGCAGAATAAATAAAACTTTGTCTTGTTTGCATTCACACATCCAGCTGCTCCAGGAAATATCATTTTCAGGAGTTTTTCAGGAGTTTTCCACTAAGCCCTCATAGTGGATTGTTTTGAGTGTTTAGTCCTGTGTGTGGAGGACCTGTGAGACTCACAGATAACAGTTGGATGTTGGTGTAGGTTTCCATACTGAGGACTGGCAGACCGCCGCAGTCCTGATCCAGAACCACCTTCCGGGAACACCGACTGCTGTGATCCTTAAGAAACGCTGGGGAGACAAACACTCACTTTATAAATATATTCTATATTAACAGGTCTTTAGATGCTCCTCAAACAGATCCTGAGCGTTTTTAAAAAGACGTGGATCATTTTTATTAATCACAGTAGATAGAGTGAAATGATGTCTTGATAATTACTTTATAGTAATGACACATTTCTTCACCACTCTCCTGAAGGTTTGCTGTACAGCCTGGATGTTAAACACCGTAATTCACTTTTACAGCAGTTGCACTTCGCACCATGTTTTTTGTAGTTTTTATGCGTCCTGACAGCAGTCAGTCAGGTGATCATGAGTAACCTCGGCAGCTCCCTTCAATAATATGTATTCTTAAACTGACTTTTATTATCACAGAGAGAAAAATTATAACAACGATCACAGCGGTCGTGGGCAGACAGGCAGTGCACTGTGCAGCAGTTACAGTATATAAGGGATTCCAGGCTGGATGGGATACAGAATCCCTCCAGCATATTCAGGGTCTGCCTCAGGGTCTCCTCCCAGCTGGGCGTGCCCCAAGTCCAAGATGTATGTGGAATAATTTATAACAAAAAGAATATAGAATAATACCTGCAGGACTGTTCTGCACACAGTCAGCTGTAACTCCAGGAGCTGGCAGCATGAACATCCCTCTCTGTCCACTCTGTGCTTCTGTCCCCATCACGTCTCCGTACTGAAACCACCAAAGCATCAGAACAGATAAAATGACTTATCTTAACAGAAGTTCAGTTATAATTACTCAGTTTTGAGACTCACCTGGTATCCAGACGAGTCCTGGAGCTCTGCAGCTGACGGCTCGCCCCTGTCCTCCTCGGAGTCGAAAACAAAGCTGGTGAATGTTTTAAACAGTGAGTCAAAGTTTCTGTCTGTTGGAAGAGCAGGTGAGGGATGAGAGAAACCATCCACCCCTAGAAAGGAAAAAGGAGGAACAAGAAAGATCTCATGCATTAGTTTTCTGTTGATTGTGGCAGTGAGAAAAACAACATTTCAATGTTGAGTTAAATACCATAAAGACTCACGGTTCTGTGACTGAATGCACAAAATGTCGTAACTATTCTCCTTCCTGACAGACGAATACACTTCTGAGAATCCATCGATGGTATTCAGTAAAGAGTATGACGCTACATCACGGCTGCACAGCTGATTGTTCCCACTGCAAGAAGAGAACATGACAACAAACATATGTTGTGTAAATATACAGATACACTATATACTCATGAAAACATTCTTTTTTACTCCACAGGCTGAAAAACAAGGTTTAATAATGGACAAGTCAATTATCAGATGATTTATTCCCTCAGTTTATGATCTTAATCTCTAGTTTTACATCTTCATCAACACACACTAAACAACAACAACAGGAAAACAATTACAGGACAGCAAAACAACAAACACACACAAAAATACACAACAAGCTCAACCTCAGTAATTCATAATCCTTCCACTTGATTAAAACATATCAATGTGTGTGACATCAGAGCGTGATTTTATAATGCGTATTGCAAGCAGCAGGACACACACACACAGCGCTGGCTCCAACGTTGTACTTTACAAACAGTTTTTCTGAGTTGTTTGTATTGGTCGTTAATCAAACTAAAATGTTATGTACATGATAGTTTCCGCTTCTTAAAAGTGAGGATTTCCAGCGTTTCGTTGTCATTTATAAAAGTTAACAAACACTCTGACATCTTGTTGTCTGACTTCGACTTAATTGGCCCCAAGGAAAATGTCCTTTTGCAGCCAGGTGAAAACAAGAAACATAGAAACACAGGCCCACAGACTCAGACAGTAGAAACATAAAACTCATATATATTAAATATATAAATACTAGAGTTGATCAGGTGACAACTGGAAACTGACAATATATAAAAAGGTTTATAAAAATGTTGTTTCAAACAAAATAAAGTCATCAGTCATCATTGGAGTTCAGTCATTTGATGACCTGAGTAACATTTCTCAACCTGTTGGACTTTGCTTCAGTGATCTGTATCTCCAGCCTGAGGGCAGAAGCTCAAACTCATCAGACAGAGGATATCCAGGACTCTGTAAGATGTCTTGAGCCTTAGCAGCTCTTACTGACGCTGAGAGCCGCAGATAAAAAGTCTCATTTTAAAAGAAGTTTCTTTACACTCTTGGAAATAGGGACTAACGTTGTTGATATTTAATGACGTTGTAGAAACAGTATTAATGATAAGTTAAGAGTGAACATAAAGGTGAGATGAATTAACAAAGACAATAATCAGAAGTTTCAGCTACACTTACCCAACAGTCTCCACTGAGCAGCTGGTGAACAGAGCCACCTCCTCACTGCAGTCTCTGTCACAGCAGCAGCTGATGTCACACACCTCCATGTGTTCATCACAGGGACACAACCTGCCAACTGAACACACACACACACACACACACACACACACACACACACACACACACACACACACACACACACACACACACACACACACACACACACACACACACACACACACACACACACACACACACACACACACACACACACACAGTCTCGATGAATGATGAGGATATTAACTGGCTAGCTTTTAATGTATTAATATTAATAATAACATATAATTAAATGTACATAGAGACAGATTACCATTGGAGACAGGAGTTATCAGGCGGCCGGAGACGGGCAGGGGCTCCGGGGGCTCCGGGGGCTCCAGGGGCTCCAGGGGCTCCTCGGTGCTGCCGGGTGTCGGTGTCGATGTCGGTGACTCAAACTCCTCCGGTTGTGTCGTTGTATAATTTTCAGCAGCTTCATTTGTTAAGTTCCCGTCAACAAACGCGGTTGTGTTGAAACTGAAGCTCGTCGTGTTTTCGTTAGAAGTGACGACAGAAAACAAGAAAAAGAAACTTAAAACATTTGTTCCATGAAACGAAGCAACTGACGCAGCCATCTTTGTTAAACCGTTGCTATGGTTCTTCTTCTTCGGTTCTTCTTACTACCTGTAATGAAACAACACCGCCACCTGCTGTCCATAGTAGGAATTACTCCAGTTTAGATTTTGTGGGTCCCAGGATTAAGGACCTGAAAGTGCACATAATGTTGGCTTTTGAAGGTAAAACTCGGTTTTATTTGTCCAAGTTTACAACACAGATCCTCCTGCCACCCTGAAAAAAAACAAGTGTCTGCTGAAATCTGTTTAGTTTTAAAACCACATAGCCTAACATGTCTTTTTAGAAATATTGTCAATTATAAATCACTTTTGTACAGAGGAGGACTAGTGCCAGACATTAGACATGAGAAGAGTCAGATTATATATATAATATTGCACTTGGTGAAAAAATCTGCAATTTGTTGTTTATTTTCTTCAGCTCTCTGAGCTTTTTGTAGCTAATCTCTTTAATAATCTGCACTTTATAGCTTTATTTCTTCAACCCTCTTTCTTGTTTTACTTAATGAATTTCTCTTATTTAAATTTTCTTATTTCCCATTATTTATATATTTATATTCCTATATTTCTACTGATTTATTGAGTATAGGAGCAGCTTTTTACCCCCCTCTGGGAAAAATAAAGTATTTCTGATTCTGAAAGTCAACAAAAACAAAGAAAAAGACCTACAACTTGAATAACTAGACGATACAGAAAAACAAGAGAAAACAACAACAACAACAAAACAACAACAAACACATCTAAGCCACACAGAAAAAGACAACCACAAGCTCACCGTTAACATTTTCATAATTCATCAATATAAGTAAATAATCCTCTGTATATCTCATGAAGAAACATAAATACTAATCCAAGTACTCACAATTTCTTTCACCAGCTTAAAATGATCTTTTGATCATTTTGTTTCATGTCTTTTCTTGATGACATTTCAAGTCCATCCATCAAATCAACAAAACCTGGAGCTCGGATCAGGAAACACCAAAAAGAAAGGCTGGTGTATTTGGATTTTTTTTACGAGGTAAGTGCTGGTTTAACTTTTCCCCATGTGTTTTTATCTTTTCCATGTTTAAATAATAAAACAGTTAATTTTGACAGAGTTTAAGTGGAGGAGGGGATTTCCTTTCACCATGTTTTTAAATGAGTTTATGAAAAGTAGCCTAATTGAGAAAACGCAGCCTTATGGATATACTGAAGGTTATTATTTAAAGTATCTTGGAAAATGCAAACTGACTTTTCATTATGCTCTAATTCAAACCAAACTTTCTGGACTTTACTACCAGATTGTATTCCAAGGGAGGAACAATTGGGCCCCGAGTTATTATGTCTGTTTAAGTTTGTGTAATGCATCCACTAGGTGGCAGCACAGGACAATGAAACACAAGTGCACTGCTTTAATATGCTTTCAGTTTGCGCCCAGCTTCAGACATCTTTTGGTGTCACTTATAAACACTTCCCTATCGCAATTTAAAGAGCGAAATTCATATTATTCTTATTATTAATGCATATAAGTTATGCCATTGTGCCATTTGTGGGGTAGTTTGGAGAGGGGTTTTTTTTTGGACATAAATAATTTCATCATGATACGGGTTTTTGGGCTTTTTACTCCTGTGTTTAAAGACAGGACAGGACAGAGAGAGAGAGAGAGAGAGAGAGAGAGAGAGAGAAGGAGAGAGAGAGAGAGAGAGAGAGAGAGAGAGAGAGAAGGAGAGAGAGAGAGAGAGAGAGAGAGAGAAGGAGAGAGAGTGGGTAAGGACATGCAAAAAATGTGCCACAGGTCAGATCAGAACCCGGGCTGCCATCTTGGAGGATAGCCTCCATACATGGGGCGCGTGCACCAATCAATATCCTACCAGCGCCAGAAGACGGGATCAATCTTTAAAGCAACCTTGGACATTTTAACCTTAAATATCCAGTAATATATCCAAAGGGATTTTGTGTAGCTGATGTGTGCGAGAATGATTGTGATTTAATAAAACAAAGAAAATAAAGAACTGGAGTGCTTTAAACATAAAAAAAATATGGAGTGAAATAAATAAAAGGAGTGTTTGTGTGAGGAGACTTAAGTTAAGGTTCCTATAATAACTTTTATTAAAGCTTCACGAGTCACTCTAAATTACTTTTCATGTCTGAAATCCACACAATGACCTTTAGATCTAAACAAAATGATGAATAAATGTGGTCAAACATCAGTGTCACGATCCAGACTGTCATGTCTGATGAAGGGCGAGGGCCGGAAACGTTAAGTGGTGATAAGTCCCATTAAAAAAAATAATTGGTGCAGCTTCTGGTGTGCGGTCTTAATCTTTCTGTGAGGGTAAAGTGAACATTTGTGATCAAGTAATTCTCACTTTACAATGAAACGAACAAGAGAAATGATCGTGTGTAAAAGACTTCCATCAAATAACCTACTGTACGTGTACAAATGGCTTAATATTCGTTGATGTACAACTTTTGACAAATATATTTCAAATAACAATTTAATAATATTTATTTTTAGACAGAAATACAACATTTTGCTCAATCCTTTACCACAAACATCTGTTAAATAAATGTCATCTTCAAAATCGGGCTCATTGCAGAGTAACAGCAGAGCAGAGTTCAGCCAGGGGAATTAACTGTAAAATGTAAAATAATATAAAACAATAAAATACAAGCTATGTGCAGTATGAGTGATGGAGAAGATGTAGGCTCACAGCTGTTCAGGATTATGATTAGAAAACATCTTAAAGTATAGAACTGTGAGGGAGTTTGATGTTTTAACTGGCGGGTTTGGATCGGACACAGTATTGGTTTAGCAACTTGAGGTAGACACGCCCTTAAGCATACTGTGATTTATGATCTTTTTATTCTGACAATAATTTACTAAATAAATTTTATGTCGCATTAAAGAAAACTTGAAACAAGAGATAGGCTGTTTCCGAAATCACCCCCCTATTCACTATAGTGCACTATATGGCGGACACGCCTACTGCTTATTAGAAACATGTTCAGCTCTTTTCTTCATATACTTTGGCTTATTTTGCCCCCTGCTGGCCATTACTAGGAATGCAGGTTTAAGGCACTTAACATCATTTTTACATTTTGACCAAGTTGATATACCTTCTGAGTCATTGACCTTTGATCCCTCCTGTCTCTTTTCTTCTATTTATATGGGGAATGTTTCTCCTGTCTCTCTCTCTCTCTCTCCTCCTGCACAGCCTCTCGCCCCTCACACTCATTAAATAGATCTCAGTGGTCATTAAGGTGGCGTGGGCCGAGCCACTGATGAATATATTCAATCTGCGTCACTGTGGATAATATCAAACTGTCAGGGGGAGTCACACCTGCACGGTGCATAGTTATGGACAACCTCTGTATGTGTGTGTGTGTGTGTGTGTGCGCGCAAGTGTGAGGGAGTGTGTTTGTGTGTTGTGAGAGGGAGTGTGTGATTGTCCTGCATATTATTTGTGTGCATGCTCCAATCTTTTGTGTGTGTGTGATGTGTGAGGGCATGGTCATTGAAGGAGGAACACACAGGTTATCACAAGGTCAACATCTCACTGGTTGTCACTGTGAGACTGTGTGTGTGTGTGTGTGTGTGTGTGTGTGTGTGTGTGTTTGGGTGGTGTGTGTGTTTGGGTGGTGTGCGTGTCTGTGTGTGTGTGTTTGGGTGGTAGTGAGAGGAAGGAAGTCTAATTAGAGCATTAATTAAGAGGCGAACAGTTTATTGAATAAATCCTGTGGTCATTAACGGAGCACACAGCAGCCTCCTCCTTCTCCCTCTGCTCTGATGTCACCATGGCAACGCTGATGTACCTGTGGACTTAAAGACGTGGTCTCTCCTCCCAGACAGCAGAAACTCTGAAGGTTTTGATGCCCTAAGTAACTGGTGGTTATTTCAAACGTCCAAATGTTCTTCACATTATTAATGAAACATGTAGGAGAGAGTGGGGGATGACATGCAGCCAGCAGGGTTGTATGTCAGATTCGATCCCACGGCCGCTTTGACAAGTACTTTAGCTCGCAATCCATTCATGGTGCACGCAACATCACCAGTAGGCTATCAAGCACCCAAAGACCCAATGAAATGTTTTATAATACCTTTGAACCAACATCAACCTGGTGTCTGGTGCTCTGTCAGCCAAATGATACTGACTCGCTCATGCTGTTTGACCCTCACTGCCCTCCGTACACCTGCCTTACAGGAAACATTATTCAGAACTGCAAACCTGCTGTTTGACTTGTGATGTTTTCAGCTATAACTGGCTGAGTGCCTGTGTGTGTGTGTGTGTGTGTGTGTGTGTGTGTGTGTGTGTAGTGTATCATGTAGCAGTGCTACAGAGCAGCACCTCTGCTCCTCTAATCCTCTCCGTCTATCCTTCTCTCTGTCTCGGTCTCCATCTATCCGTCCACTTATCTGTCCATCTCTCATCAGGTCATCGTCTCTACTGTTTTGGCCTTCAAACATCGTCCTCTCTCTCTACTGATATCCTCTGACCGTCACCAGCACACGTGCACAGATCAGAAATAGTTTTCAGGAGCCTTTTACTCAATGTCCAGAATGTACAGTCAAATGACCCGTCTCTGGATTATTAAATCAATAAAAATAAATATACCAGCTCTCCTGGATTCTGCAGAACCGTGAATCTCTGCCTGGTACATGGATGTCTATTCATTGTTAACACACTGTCTGTCTGTGTGTCTGTGTGTGTGTCTGTCTGTCTGTCTGTCTGTCTGTGTGTGTGTGTGTGTGTGTGTGTGTATGTCTGTCTGTCTGTCTGTCTGTCTGTCTGTCTGTCTGTCTGTCTGTCTGTCTGTCTGTCTGTCTGTCTGTGTGTGTGTGTGTGTATGTCTGTCTGTCTGTCTGTCTGTCTGTGTGTGTGTGTGTGTATGTCTGTCTGTCTGTCTGTGTGTGTGTGTATGTCTGTCTGTCTGTCTGTCTGTGTGTGTGTGTATGTCTGTCTGTGTGTGTGTCTGTCTGTCTGTCTGTCTGTCTGTGTGTGTGTGTGTGTGTGTGTGTGTGTGTGTGTGTGTGTGTGTGTGTGTGTGTGTGTATGTCTGTCTGTGTGTCTGTCTGTCTGTCTGTCTGTCTGTCTGTGTGTGTGTGTGTGTGTGTGTCCTCTCTCTGCTCTGATAACATCATTTATCTACTCTACAAAGTGCTCTTTCCCTTCACTGCCACAGTCCTGTTCTCTGTTAGTGTGCAGGTCACAGTTTTGTCTTGTAATAAAAGGTCAGATGGAGGGTGTTAATTGGTGTTAATCTAAAGGAAACAACAAGGTTTTAGTTCATATCAAAACAAGGAAACAGTGATATTCAAACCTACATTGTTCGGCAGGTGAGGCTTTAAAAAGTTGTGTTCCTGCCAACATATCGGTTTCTTTCCAAGCAGTGAAACTTGCTTATTCAATCTTTGACTCAAGTGAGATAATCAATTGAACAGGCACTTGTTGAGCAGTAAGCTCTGAAGCCATCGTCTGTCGTTTGATGAGGATATTTACCTGTGGGAGCTATGGGAAACTTCTCGTTAATTCAGGTCTAACCAGCAGATACAGTCATTAATGACTTCCTTTTTTATGTGCTGCATTGTTCACAGTGTGTCAGACTGAATATCTGCAGAAATGTCTTTACTTAAATTTGGACAAAAAGAAGATTTAACATACGACTGGAATCCATTCAGACTGTCTGCTCTGATCAATGGAGGTTAAAGGTGTCCTGTGGCCAATCTGTGCTGTATCGATCAGTTCAATAAATACATAATCGGTCAAGCAGCTTCATATATATCAAACTACAGGTGGACTGAACTGCTCCATATTTATAGGTGGAGGCATTTGATTGGTTGTCCCTACATTTTTTTTACCTTTCTTTCAATTGTGTACCTACCTTATTTAAATGATGTTTGTTAATCTGTTTCTTGATGACCCTGATGAAAGTGTTGCTGGAGCTTTTTGACCTCTTCTAAGCCTTTCACTCTTCATGCACCTTGTCAGTTGGTGAAGTTTGTGCCAGAAAATCCTCCTTTGCTCCATATTTATGAAAACTGTAAATAATGGTCACATATTTTACATTATGAGGTGTTTAAACCAAATATTCTTTAAATGCTGCTACAATGCTAAATTGTTGCCAGACTGACTTAAAAGGAAGAGACTTTTTGGCAACACCTCTGTCATACCAAAAACCTCCAACCGCCCCCCACTCAAATCCACACAGTGGAGGTTAGTGCGAGTGCCGGACAAAATTGTCCTTGGTTTGAGCTGCAATTGCCTGTGGCCTGCATTGTTGTGTTAGCGTGCTAACGTTAGCGCTCTTTAGTTAGCTTGTAGCTTCAGATTGCATGTAAACTAACATTAGATGATCGTGATCTAAAAACTCTTACTAACATCCAAATAATCAGTGAGTATGTTCTTCTTCTTCTCTCTAGTTCTTGACTAAAACAGCTTTTATACACAAGGGGAGGAGCCGGCTGTCCCGTCCATGTAAACACAGCTCTGACAACAACACAGCCAGCAGGACTCGAGCTTCTCCCTCATTGTAGACTGTCATGACTCAGAGACACATTTACACAGGAGAGACTTGGATTTATAATGTATTTATGTGTAAAATGTTGCACATTCCTCCTTTAATATTCAAACTCACATCATCTCCTCTCAGTCTAATCTGAATTATCCATCATAACAGGGACCTTGGTTTGCCAGATTCTCCTCCAGTTATTACAGGTTATTACTGCCAATGAAAATAGAAAAACCCGACTGCTGATTTATCCTCGGGAGCTGCGTGTGCACAGCTCATTTCAATCACAAATGGCAGCATCTTGATTTACACCGGCCACTGTTTTAATAGAGCTAGCCATGGCCAAATTCAAACGAGTCCGATTAATCAACTAAACATTCAATATCTCTCATTCAGCAGGCGGGCGGCGAGCGGACGCCGCTTCTCAATATGAATTTTCCGGGAGATTTCTCTATTGATCGACAGAGGGATGATTTGTGGGATACATTGTGTGGAGATCAATAGGCAGCCGCTCAATAGCTCATGGGGAGAAATGAAGTGTGTTGACATGAAGGCCACAAAGTCAAGGGTGCATGTAGACTCGCAAGGAAGACGCATAATGTTTCCTGCCACGCGAGGACTCGAACCGACAACCTTTCACATGCAAAACTGCAGGCCTACACACAGCTTAAGAGGTTAAATGACGAGAAGAGGCACATAGCAGGTTGGCCAGTGACCTTTACAGCAATCAGACACATGTTTCTACACACACACACGCACGCACACACACACACACACGCACACACACACACACACACACACACACACACACACACACACACACACACACACACACACACATCTTCATATAGTCTATTTCATGTGAGTTCCACTTTGCTGCTCTTTGTAGGGAGATTTCAGTCTTTAGGGGGTTCCAGCGTGTGTGCACTCTTGTATGTGTTTCTCTTTGTTGGTGTGTGTTCAGCGATTCAACCTGCTAGGTTTGGCTTGACTGGGGTGTGTGCGCGCGCGCGTGTGTGTGTGTGTGTTCGTGTGAAATAACTGTGAGGTTAGAGCAGTGTCAAAGCCAAGCGGATGATGAATGGTGTTAGTTTAGTCTGTCATTACAGACTAGTGTTTTATGTAGGGGTCAACTCTAATGGAGGAGAGGACAGGAGAGGAGAGGAGAGGAGAGGAGAGGAGGGGAGGGGAGGGGAGGGGAGGGGAGAGGTTTTTGGTTTTCAAAATACCTTTTATTTTACCACTACCTGGAGAAAATTATAACACTGTCACATCATCACTCAGATCAAGAGAAGGAAATAAATAAATAAATAAAAAATAAAACAAGTGCAACAAAAATCACAACATCAACAAAAACAACATTTACTGCATCAAAAATGAATAATCAGCTCTCCATCCCCACCCACAGAGCACAAAGCTTCTTCCACAGCCCATACACTATTAAAGTCTTGCACATTGTCCATCATTTGATAATAGGCAAATTCTACCTTCAGTCTGGCCTTCAAAAGTCCCTCCAGAACCAGCACCGGTTCCACACAGCCAGTACCCTGAGCTCGGTTCTTGCGTGTAAGCCAAATGGCCAACTTAGCCGAGCCAGATAAAAAGTTCATCAGTGTATGTACAGTCTTTTTCTTTGCAGAATACTTTGGCCCAAAAACAAACAATGCATAAGAGAAATCCTCCCCGAGAGCTTCAAACAAGCTTTTCATAAGGACAAACAAGAGTGAGAGCCTGGGACACTCAACAAACAGATGAGACAAAGTTTCAGTTAGTGAACAAAACAAACACTCCTCTCCCACCCCTTGATCAATGTGCGCTCTGTATCTGTTCGTGGCTATAACCCCATGCACAACTCTCCACTGGAGATCTGCTGTTCTCTTCTCAACAGGCAGTTTGTACAGGGACCGCCAGCTGCCTTTCGGGGAAACCTCCGGGCCAAAAAACTCGATCCACCTCGACTCTTTCACTCCCGACAGACCACGAAGATGTAGGACCTTAACACAGGACTGATAGAGTGCCTTTTTCCCTGCATCCTGGAACTTTCCCAGAACAGGAGTACTAAAGGACAGCAGTCCACCTCCTCCTTCCTGCCACTCCCCGACATCTGGGGTAACAGACAAAGATGGGAAGCTGTATTCGCCCTCTTCACTCCACTGCTCACACAGATTCTCAATATTTAGAAATGTCACAAGTTTTACTGGAAGTGCAGCAAAGACTTCCTCCACCACTCTTTCCACCACCCGGCTGGAGGTGATATTGGTCCTTTCTTTGAGGGCGTCCAGGGTCAGTCTTACCAGGTGACCCAGTTTTGTGCAGCCTGCCTCTCTGAAACTGGCCCGGAGACTGGCTGACTGCAAAGTTGGAGTCCTTATGAAATCATTAAAAAATAACGGTTCCTCAAAGATCCACATTCCCAGACTCTCAGTTTTTTCCCTTTTGAATGTGTACATTTTCCATGCCTGCATTACAGACATATAAAAGGATGTTAATCCAGTGAGATCCACCTCCTCAAGCTTTAACAGAAAGAGCTGCTTAGTGTACCCCAGCCGTCCAGCTCTCCTCAGCAGCAGACGAGCGATGTCCATCCAGCTGGGACCACAAGTGAAAAGGAGTCTCTGTGCAGTCTGGAGTCTGAATGAGGCAATTTTTGACTGAATGTCTATAAGTCCATGTCCCCCTTCAGCCACCGGCAGGTAGAGGACTGCCGCCTGGACCCAGTGTTTGCCTGACCAGAAGAAGTCCAGGATGGCCCTTTGAATGTCCTCCACCAGCCCTCTTGGAGGTGTCAAAGCCACAAGTCTGTGCCAGAGAGTCGAGGCAACCAAGTTATTGACCACCAGAACTCTTCCCCTATACGACAACTGGGGTAGCAACCATTTCCATTTAGACAACCGAGCGCACACTTTCTCCCTAACTCCCTCCCAGTTTTTACTTTTAAAGCCCTCGGTACCCAAATAAACCCCCAACACCTTCAACCCCTCCCTCCCCCACTCAAGTCCACCCGGCAGACTGGGCACTGCCTGGTCCCTCCACTCTCCCACCAGTAAGGCACCACTTTTTTCCCAGTTCACCCGTGCAGCTGTTGCCCTTTCATACAGGGACAGGGTGTCCCGCAGACACCGAACGTCCCCCTGATTGGAGATGAAGATGTTTACATCATCAGCATAGGCAGAAATTGTAGGGGGACATTCAATGCTACAGGCCGCGGGCAAAGAAAGCCCGCTGAGCCGGTCCCTCAACCTGCACAGCAAGGGCTCAATAGCCAAGCTGTACAGCTGGCCGGAGATTGGACAACCTTGTCTGATCCCTCGCCGTACAGGGATTGGCCGACTCAACCCCGCCCCCATCTTCACCAAACACTGTGCATCCTGATACAACAAACCAACTAATGACACAAAACCATCCCCAAAACCAAAAGACCTCAGTGCAGAAAACAAATACGAGTGATCCACCCTGTCAAACGCCTTCTCTTGATCCAGAGACACAATGCCAACATTTAGATTATAGATTTTACACACATCAATGACATCTCTGATAAGAAAAACATTATCCATGATTGTCCGGTCTGGAACACAGTAACTCTGGTCTTTATGGACCACACTTCCCAGAACGTCCTTTAGTCTGTTCGATAAAGCTCTGGAGAGGATCTTGTAGTCCGCACAAAGCAAAGCAACCGGCCTCCAGTTTTTTAACAATGCCAGGTCACCTTTCTTGGGGAGCAAGGAAAGAACTGCTCTCTTACAAGAACCAGGAAGAGACCCGGTCCTGCAACACTCCATTAAAACACTATGCAGGTCAGACCCAAGAATATTCCAGAACCTCTTAAAAAAGTCTGTGGACAACCCATCTATTCCAGGTGCTCTTCCTGTTGCCATCTGAGTGACAGCAGCAGTGAGCTCCTCCAGAGACAGCTCCCCTTCCAGAAGAGACCTCTCCTCCACACTGAGCTGAGGGAGACCCTCCAGGAGCTCCCTGCGACACTCCTGGCTGCAACTCTCTGCTCCAAACAGATCCTCATAGAACTGCATGGCGTGACTGCTCATTTCCTTTGGATCAGCTGTTATTCGACCTCCTGGCAGTTTCAGACAAGTCAGCAGCTTTTTTTGAGCCACAGATCTCTCAAGATTGAAAAAGAAAGACGTTGGGGCATCCATGTCTTTGAGTTGAAGGAAACGACTCCGCACAAGAGCTCCCTTCACCCTCTCCTGCAGGAAAGAGCTCAACTCCATACGTTTCTCCTTCAGCAGGGTACCAGTGGTGGGATCCACACTCCCATTTAACCCCTCCTCAAGGTTCTTAATGCTGTCCTCAAGATTTTTAATGACTGTTTTTAATCTAGCAGAAGAGTGTGACGTGTACTGCTGACAAAAAACACGAATCTGAGCTTTACCAACCTCCCACCAAAGCTTCAAAGAATCAAACTCAACTTTTCTTAATTGCCACTGATCCCAAAAACACCCAAAGTTTTTACAGAAAACATTGTCCAGTAGAAGCTTGTTATTAAAATGCCAGAAGGACTTAGCCCTTTCACCTGGTGAAATAATCAGCTCCACACTAACAAAATGGTGATCAGTGAAGCCGACAGGCAGAATATTACAATGAATTAATCTGGGGTTGAGAGTTCTGGAGATGTAAACCCTGTCCAGTCTAGCTGCACACACCCTGTTACTGTTAACCCTGACCCATGTATACTGTCTGGATTGTGGATGTTTCACTCTAAATGTGTCCAACAAATCCAGGTGAGAGATGACAGTGTTTAAAGTCTGGGATGAATGTGGATGTGGCTCCTCTCCTATTCTATCCACGGTGAAATCAAGTGTGCAGTTAAAATCACCACCAAGAATGATCTGATCCTGATTATAGATCAGTAACTCCTTTTGGAGGCGGGTATAGAAAGCTACCCTTTCAGCTCCATTATTTGGAGCATAAATATTAGTGAAGCAGAAAACAGTGTCCTCTATTTCTGCTCTTACAATTAAAAGCCTTCCCTTTACAATTTCAGCACAAGAGACGATCTTTACATTTGCAGATGCTCTAAACAAAATGGCTACTCCTGCACTAAGGTTGGTGCCATGGCTAAGGTAGTTAGAGCCCTCCCACCATAAACCCCAATCTGTCTCATCTGATGGTGTGGTATGAGTCTCTTGTAAAAACAAGATATCAATGTTTTTCTGAGTTGAGATCTCAGAGATAAGGCCCCTTTTCTGTCTGTCCCTCCCACCATTAATGTTAAGAGATCCTATCTTAAGACTCCTCATAGAAAGATCAGAGAGAAAGAACAGATAAGTAGACACAAACAGGGAGCAGTAGAAGAAGAAAAACACCTTGTGATGCATGATCATTTCTTTGTCTTCTTCACACTCTTACGTCCAACTTTCCTCAGTGCGGTGATGTGCTTTTTAAGACGGAACCGTTTTTTCGCGTCCAGGAGGTCAAACCCAACCTGTCTTTTCAGTATGCTGACTGACTTTATGAACTTTTCAGTATCACTAAAGTAGTCACTGATTTTTACTGATTTGTTGTACGTTTCATCCATAAATTGATTGATTGACTCTAAAGAATAAAGACCAGAGCCACTATTTGGCAAATCAGCAATGGATGCATTGTCTGACTCATAATCTTCATCCATGTCCTCTCCTTCACATGATGCCTGGCTACAACACACTGTCTTACCTTCCTTCAATGAAACATCTACAACTGCAGAACTTGTGGAATCTTCAGTTTTATCATTATCTACAGTCTGTGATTTTTCTGTAGCCTGAGAGCTGGTCGAAGCCACCTCTACCTCAGCCACGGCCTCAGCACAAGGCGCAGGCGCGGACGCGGCCTCTGCCGCAGGCACGGACGCGGACGCGGCCCCTGCCCCAGGCACGGGCACGGACGCGGCCCCCGTCCCAAGCGCGGATGCGGACGCGGCCTCCGCCCCAGGCACGGGCACGGACGCGGCCCCCGTCCCAGGCACGGACGCGGACGCGGACGCGGCCTCCGCTCCAGGCACGGGCGCGGACGCGGCCTCCGCCCCAAGCGCGGACGCGGACGCGGCCCCCGCCACATGCGCCACACTAACAGAGCCGCCCGCGTCAGCGGCAGCACTAGCCGCCTCCTGCTGTCTGTGCGGACACGCAAAACGTTTGTGTCCCACATCACCACACTCAAAACACTTCAGTTGTCCCGAGCTCGCATACACCATATAAGAAGCGTCACCGTGTTTCACTCTAAAGGAAACCTCCAGAGTCTGTGTGGGCGAATCCAAAAACATGAACACCTGACGCCGCAAAGATTGAACATGTTTCAGTTTGGGATCTTTACACCCTAGACTCACAGTTTTGAAACCACTCGCAAACTTCCCAAACCTGCGGAGTTCATTCTCTAACAAGTTGTTAGAAATAAACGGCGGAACACCGGATACGGTGATCCGCGTAGAGGGAACCGACAACGGGGAAACCTGCACAAACAAATCCCTAATGAACACACCACTCTCAATCAGCTGATACACAAGAGGCTCACTCTTCAGAAAAACAACCACAGCCTTGTTCATTCGGGATGCATACAAGAGTTTCTCATGGCCTACCTGTTCACCTGCAGCTAACAGAACCTCCTCCACGGTGACAGTACCGTTCGGAGGGACTATCCGAACTCCCTGTCGGAGAGTCGGAGGTGGCGTCTCAGCAGACGCCATTCCTCCCTCCAACCCCTCCAACGATCTGTCTTACACAGCCAACAACACTCAATACAAATATGAAAACAATCTGACCTGATCGTGCACTTTGAAAACAGTAGAAAGGATAGCAAACAATTCAATCTCCGCGCCACTCGCAACACCACCACCGTCACTCACACTCACACTCACACTCACCGGAAACCGGAAACCGGAAACGGAAACGGAAACGGAGAGGAGAGGAGAGAGGGAAGGAGAGGAGAGGAGAGGAGAGGAGAGGTGGAAGCCACATACTTTTATTCTTTTTTAATCAAACATTTTTTTTATCAAACTTTTTAAACATTATTTAGGTCTTATCCACAAATGGATTTTGCAACTGCTAAATCCGTGCAAATGAGAGAAAAAGATAGCGTGATGTCCATGAAGAACTTACAAAGGGTGAGATACACACAAACTGCTCTTCCAAGCAGACAGCATCATGGGTATGCTTGTCCCATCTGCATCTATGTAAATTAAATGTAAAATAAATTGTTAAACAATTATCACAAAATTCACACTTTCTTAGGCAAACAAGCCTTGTTGAAAACACCTTTTTACTTAAATCCAAATGTACTATGGGAGGTACAGTGCCCTCTGTTTTTAGGCCCCTCTCCTTAAGAATCATCGACCAATCAGGGTCCAGGATTTTAACGATAGCTCTGTTTTATTTTTTTGCTGTTGTTGTTTTTGTTTGTCTCTTTCTTTTGTACATAGAATTATTTTGTACATAGAACGAACTCTGTCGAAGTCATATTTGTGAGCATACCTGGCCAAAAAAGCTGAATCTGATTCTTTCCCTCCCACTTTCCAAGCCCAACACAGTTTCAGCAGAGGGCTGTTCAACATGAGTCTTGTTCTGCTCTAGGTTTCTAACTGTTTAAGAAGTTTGTTACTAAGTTTCTGTCACTCTGGTAAATGTTCCCAAGTGCTTCACTCGTGCTGGATTAATGTCAGCTCTCTGTAAATAAGCCAGCAGGGACATGGGTTGGGAAACTGGAGGAGGGTTTGCTGTTTCAAGTTTGTAAGGACCAAGAATGGAATTTGGTCTGGTTGCTTGAGGGGGCTGCCTCAGGTACATTTCCTGAGGCAGAACTGCACCCTCTCCAAGAATGCATGGGTGTAGGTCCTGTTTGTGTGTTCAGTCCTATATGTGTGTGTTAAGCATTTCTTACAGTAACAAAAACCAGTAAAGTCTAGACCTGCTCTTTCTGTAATGTGTCTTGGGATTACATTTCCTATGAATCTGCTCAATACAAATAAAGACTTAAATAATGAACTGATTTCAAGCCCTGGTGCGCCACCTGCTGGACATACAAAGAGCGCAGTTTATGGCACGAATGTGCCATAAACTGCTAAGTCTATGGAAGGGTTCTTTGATGCATGACAACGTTCCTCTCGTCCTGACTAAAACACCTTGTACTTTTTTAAGTCTTCTGGATCTTAACAAATATAAATGTTGAAAGGCGGAAGAGCAGAGCGAGACAAGCCACTGAGGGTTGATGGAGAGACAAAGAGAGAGAGAGAGAGAGAGAGAGAGAGGAAGAGGAAGAGGAAGGGTGGTTAAAGGACATTCTCCCTGTGGTCACTTTGGGTGATGGGGCATGACTGACCCCAACCACATACACACACACACGTCCTGTCAGGGATTGGAAGGGTGCTGCTGGGACAGGCAGGATGTTTTAGTAATCTCCACCAATCAGCTGCCTGCTAGTCTGTGTAATAAAGAGAGAGAAAGAGAGAGGAGGGAAAGGGAGGGATTTGCTCTAGTTGTTTTAAATTACAGCTTGCACTCTCGAGGTGAATAATCCCTCACCCACACACTTTATTCACCGACACACACAAACACACACACACACACACACACACACACACACACACACACACAGAATAGCCAGTGAACACTGTATCAGCCACCTTGGAAGCGAGCAGCCATAGTGAGTCAGATTCATGGACGACGACAGGGTCCTGCTGGCTGACCAACCTTGTTATTAAGTCCGGGTGGCCGAACACGAGCAGGAGCAGGAACACAGATTAAAGTGGCCCCTCAGCAGCCTGTCAGTGCGCCGCCTGTTTCACTCCAGGCCACACCAGGTGACACCTCTGTGTGAAGCAGGTGAAGAACAACAAGTATTTATTTCAAGCAGCACTCGGGGGATGCATGTTCCGAACATGCATGAGACCTGGGACCTGCTCAGTGCAGCTTTCATCATGAGCTGTCGAGCTCCAAGGCAACTCAGAAACAGCTGATGATGATGAGGATACATTAACTTATCCTTAAACTGGGGATGTATCCATTAAAATGACCTCCTAACTCTTTGTATCTGTTTCTCTAATGAGCTATGTATTTGATGTATTTAACTTGTTGTAGGTTATGTAGTTTCCGAGTTGTTCCGACTTGAGCAGGTGTTCAAGTGCATTTTACAACTCGGAAACTTGTTTTTCTGATTTGTCCGACACCACATGAATGCAGCAAAAGACTGCGGCTTGATTTTCTACCCACCTGTATTTATAATCAGTACAAAGGTACAAAGAACACATTTTCAAACAAAAAAGATTAACTTAAAGAACAAATGAACAAAGCGCAACTAAAAATCTAAATGAATAGAAAGAAAACAATAAAACAAGAAAAGTCAGAGGTTTAATCTGGAATCAAATCATGTAGAGTTTTATCTCTTAAGCTGTTTTAGTTTTAATTTAAGTGTTTTTAAAGTCATTAACTCATTCATGAAGACACAAAAACTGGGTTTAACTTCAACAGAAAGAAACTAAATTTATGTTTGTATTGTTGTAATGAGGGAATTGTGTAATTATTCTTTCTTTTTTTATAACAACAAATACTTTTCCCCCAGTATTAATATTAGTATTAATTCACTGCAGGGGTTAAAAACACAGCACTCGTCTCCTTTCCATTGCAAATTCATGGAGTAATTTGCAATGCAATACAGCCTGATTTGTATAATCTTCTCAGAACTTCAGGGAGCAGTGGAAACACTGACAACTATGTGCGACAGGAAGACAGGGACATGCAGAAGTGACATGGTGTGAATGCAGTGAGAGAGAGAGATAGAGACAGAGAGAGAAAGACAGAGGGAGATGGGAGCTCAAGGGGCCAGTTTCTCTGGCAGTCTAAGCCTATCAGCATAATTAGGTGATGGTGTATATCTGTGACAGCCCTAACTATAAGATTTATCAAAAAGGAAAGTCTATTCTATTTTAAGTCTATTCAACAAAGCACAGAGTGTGTTTGCCTCACGGACAATGACTGGTAGAATGAGAGGGACCTGATAACTGAAAGCTCTACCTCCCACAGTACATTTAGAGATGGTAGGTACCACGAGCAGGCCTTAAAACTGAAGGCTCTACCTCCCATAATACATTTAGAGATGGTAGGTACCACGAGCAGGCCTGATAACTGAAGGCTCTACCTCCCATAGTACATTTCCAGACTGTGGGTACCACGAGCAGACCTGATAACTGAAGGCTCTACCTACCAAAATACATGTAGAGACTGTAGGTACCACGAGCAGGCCTGATAACAGGAAGGCTCTACCTCCCATAGTACATTTAGAGACCGTAGGTAAACGAACAGGCCTGATAACTGAAGGCTCTACCTCCCATAGTACTTTTAGAGTCCGTAGGTACCACGAGCAGACCTGATTACTGAAGGCTCTGCCTTCCATAGTACATTTAGAGTCCTTAGGTACCACGAGCAGACCTGATAACTGAAGGCTCTACCTCCCAAAGTACATTTTCAGACTGTAGGTACCACAAGCAGGTCTGATAATTGAAGGCTCTACCTCCCATAGTACATTTAGAGTCCGTAGGTACTTGAGCAGACCTGATAACTGAAGCCTCTACCTCCCATAGTACAGTAAGAGACTGTAGGTACAACAAGCAGGCCTGATAACTGAAGACTCTACCTCCCATAGTACATTTAGAGATCGTAGGTAAACGAACAGGCCTGATAACTGAAGGCTCTACCGCCCATAGTACATTTAGAGTCCGTAGGTACCACGAGCAGACCTGATAACTGAAGGCTCTACCTCCCATAGTACATTTTCAGACTGTAGGTACCACGAGCAGGCCTCATAACTGAAGGCTCTACCTCCCGTAGTACATTTAGAGACCTTAGGTACCACGGGCAGGCCTGATAACTGAAGCCTCTACCTCCCATAGTACAGTAAGAGACTGTAGGTACAACGAGCAGGCCTGATAACTGAAGGCTCTACCTCCAACATTACGTTTAGAGATTGTACGAACCATGAGCAGGCCGGATAACTGTAGGATCTACCTCCCATAGTACATTTAGAGACCGTAGGTAAACGAGCAGGCCTGATAATTGAAGGCTCTACCTCCCATAGTACATTTAGAGACTGTAGGTAAACGAACAGGCCTGATAACTGAAGGCTCTACCTCCCATATTACGTTTAGAGATTGTAAGAACCATGAGCAGGCCGGATAACTGTAGGATCTACCTCCCATAGTATATTTAGAGGCCGTAGGTAAACGAGCAGGCCTGATAATTGAAGGCTTTACCTCCCATAGTACTTTTAGAGACTGTAGGTACTTGAGCAGACCTGATAACTGAAGCCTCTACCTTCCATAGTACATTTAGAGACCGTAGGTACCACGGACAGGCCTGATAACTGTAGGATCTACCTCCCATAGTACATTTAGAGACTGTAGGTACTTGAGCAGACCTGATAACTGAAGCCTCTACCTCCCATAGTACAGTAAGAGACTGTAGGTACAACGAGCAGGCCTGATAACTGAAGGCTCTACCTCCCATATTACGTTTAGAGATTGTAAGAAACATGGGCAGGCCGGATAACTGTAGGATCTACCTCCCATAGTACATTTAGAGACCGTAGGTAAACGAGCAGGCCTGATAATTGAAGGCTCTACCTCCCATAGTATATTTAGAGACTGTAGGTAAACGAACAGGCCTGATAACTGAAGCCTCTACCTCCCATAGTACATTTAGAGACTGTAGGTACTTGAGCAGACCTGATAACTGAAGCCTCTACCTCCCATAGTACATTTAGAGACCGTAGGTACCACGGACAGGCCTGATAACTGTAGGATCTACCTCCCATAGTACATTTAGAGACTGTAGGTACCACGAGCAGGCCTTAAAACCGAAGGCTCTACATCCCATAGTACATTTAGAGACTGTAGGTACAACGAGCAGGCCTGATAACTGAAGGCTCTACCTCCCATATTACGTTTAGAGATTGTAAGAACCATGAGCAGGCCGGATAACTGTAGGATCTACCTCCCATAGTACATTTAGAGACCGTAGATACCACGAGCAGGCCTGATAGCTGAAGGCTCTACCTCCCATAGTACATTTAGAGACTGTAAGCACCACAAGCAGGCCTGATAGCTGAAGGCTCTACCTCCCATAGTACATTTAGAGACTGTATTTACCACGAGCAGGCCTGATAACTGAATGCGCTACCTCACATATTACATTTAGAGACCATAGGTACCACGAGCAGGCCGGATAACTGAAAGCTCTACCTCCCATAGTACAGTTAGAGACCATAGATACCACGAGTAGGCCTGAAAACTGAAGGCTCTACATCCCATAGTACATTTAGAGACTGTAGGTACATAGAGCAGGCCTGATAACTGAAGGCTCTACCTCCCATAGTACATTTAGAGACCGTATATACCATAAGCAGGCCTGATAGCCGAAGACTCTACCTCCCATAGTATATTATTATTATTTAGAGACCGTAGGTACCACAGGCAGGCCTGATAACTGAATGCTCTACCTCACATATTACATTTAGAGACCGTAAGTACCACGAGCAGGCCTAATAACTGAAAGTTCTACCTCCCATAGTACAGTTAGAGACCGTAGGTACCACGAGCAGGCCTGAAAACTGAAGGCTCTACATCCCATAGTACATTTAGAGACTGTAGGTATATAGAGCAGGCCTGATAACTGAAGGCTCTACCTCCCATAGTACAGTTAGATACTGTAGGTACCACGAGCAGGCCTTAAAACTGAAGGCTCTACATCCCATAGTACATTTAGAGACTGTAGGTACATAGAGCAGGTCTGATAACTGAATGCTCTACCTCCCATAGTACAGTAAGAGACTGTAGGTACAACGAGCAGGCCTGATAACTGAAGGCTCTACCTCCCATATTACATTTAGAGATTGTAAGAAACATGAGCAGGCCGGATAACTGTAGGATCTACCTCCCATATTACATTTAGAGATTGTAAGAACCATGAGCAGGCCGGATAACTGTAGGATCTACCTCCCATAGTACATTTAGAGACCGTAGGTAAACGAGCAGGCCTGATAATTGAAGGCTCTACCTCCCATAGTACATTTAGAGACTGTAGGTAAACGAACAGGCCTGATAACTGAAGGCTCTACCTCCCATATTACGTTTAGAGATTGTAAGAACCATGAGCAGGCCGGATAACTGTAGGATCTACCTCCCATAGTATATTTAGAGGCCGTAGGTAAACGAGCAGGCCTGATAATTGAAGGCTTTACCTCCCATAGTACTTTTAGAGACTGTAGGTACTTGAGCAGACCTGATAACTGAAGCCTCTACCTTCCATAGTACATTTAGAGACCGTAGGTACCACGGACAGGCCTGATAACTGTAGGATCTACCTCCCATAGTACATTTAGAGACTGTAGGTACTTGAGCAGACCTGATAACTGAAGCCTCTACCTCCCATAGTACAGTAAGAGACTGTAGGTACAACGAGCAGGCCTGATAACTGAAGGCTCTACCTCCCATATTACGTTTAGAGATTGTAAGAAACATGGGCAGGCCGGATAACTGTAGGATCTACCTCCCATAGTACATTTAGAGACCGTAGGTAAACGAGCAGGCCTGATAATTGAAGGCTCTACCTCCCATAGTACATTTAGAGACTGTAGGTAAACGAACAGGCCTGATAACTGAAGCCTCTACCTCCCATAGTACATTTAGAGACTGTAGGTACTTGAGCAGACCTGATAACTGAAGCCTCTACCTCCCATAGTACATTTAGAGACCGTAGGTACCACGGACAGGCCTGATAACTGTAGGATCTACCTCCCATAGTACATTTAGAGACTGTAGGTACCACGAGCAGGCCTTAAAACCGAAGGCTCTACCTCCCATAGTACATTTAGAGACCGTAGGTAAACGAGCAGGCCTGATAATTGAAGGCTCTACCTCCCATAGTACATTTAGAGACTGTAGGTAAACGAACAGGCCTGATAACTGAAGGCTCTACCTCCCATATTACGTTTAGAGATTGTAAGAACCATGAGCAGGCCGGATAACTGTAGGATCTACCTCCCATAGTACATTTAGAGACCGTAGATACCACGAGCAGGCCTGATAACTAAAGGCTCTACCTCCCATATTACATTTAGAGATTGTAAGAACCATGAGCAGGCCGGATAACTGTAGGATCTACCTCCCATATTACATTTAGAGACTGTAAGAACCATGAGCAGGCCGGATAACTGTAGGATCTACCTCCCATAGTACATTTAGAGACTGTAGGTAAACGAACAGGCCTGATAACTGAAGGCTCTACCTCCCATAGTACTTTTAGAGTCCGTAGGTACCACGAGCAGACCTGATAACTAAAGGCTCTACCTCCCATAGAACATTTAGAGACTGTAGGTACGACGAGCAGTTCTGATAGCTGAAGGCTCTACTTCCCATAATACATTTAGAGACTGTAGATACCACGAGCAGGCCTGATAACTGAAGGCTCTACCTCCCATAGTACATTTAGAGACTGTAGATACCACGAGCAGGCCTGATAGCTGAAGGCTCTACCTCCCATAGTACATTTTGAGACTGTAAGCACCACAAGCAGGCCTGATAGCTGAAGGTTTTACCTCCCATAGTACATTTAGAGACTGTATTTACCACGAACAGGCCTGATAACTGAATGCGCTACCTCACATATTACATTTAGAGACCGTAGGTACCACGAGCAGGCCTAATAACTGAAAGCTCTACCTCCCATAGTACAGTTAGAGACCATAGATACCAAGAGCAGGCCTGAAAACTGAAGGCTCTACATCCCATAGTACATTTAGAGACTGTAGGTACATAGAGCAGGCCTGATAACTGAAGGCTCTACCTCCCATAGTACATTTAGAGACCGTCGATACCACAGGCAGGCCTGATAGCCGAAGGCTCTACCTCTCATAGTACATTATTATTATTTAGAGACCGTAGGTACCATAGGCAGGCTTGATAACTGAATGCTCTACCTCACATATTACATTTAAAGACCGTAGGTACCACGAGCAGGCCTGAAAACTGAAGGCTCTACATCCCATAGTACATTTAGAGACTGTAGGTACATAGAGCAGGCCTGATAACTGAAGGTTCTACCTCCCATAGTACATTTAGAGACTGTAGGTACCACGAGCAGGCCTGCTGTCTGGGAGCATGATGTTCTTAAAGGGTAATATGGCGCTATTAGTCCTTTAAAATAAGATGATGCCTGACCTTTTAGCTTTGTCAGTGAGAAGAAGGATTTTAAACTTGATTCTAGATTTGATAGGGAGCCAGTGCAGAGGAGCCAATACAGGATGTTACCCCCTCAGGGCTGGTAACAAAGAGGGAGGCCGTACACAGATAACACAGTCAAAATTATATTTATTTAACGGAAATATTGAAATACATTAAATAACTTATGTAAAATTTAAGTATGTACAATGAGTTAATTTCTGAAATGTCTGTGTGTGTAAAATTGTGTGATGCCTTTGATAAGTGAAGAAAAATAATCAAAGGATAGGCCCAGGTGGTTGCAGCAGGTTCAGCTGTGAGAGAGTGGGGATCTCAATCAGGAAGACCTGTAGGTCTTTCAGAAGATCTTAAACCTCCGAGTAAATATCTGCTGAAAACCCTCCCAGTAGGCAATCTGTGAGGCATGAAACGTCGATAGCCATCCATCATCAAGAAATCCTTTAGTGTTATTGCCATAAATTACTTAACTGAGCTCCTTTTTTTTGAGTGCCCCTGTCTTGTAAACTTAGCATGCTTCCTCATCATGTAAAGCCATGCATGTGTTGTGTCACGACATTATGTACAAGAGGTAGCTGTGTTCAGGTCCAGTTAGTCCTGGAGCAGTGTGAGTGCAAGCCAGTGGAGGAATGGGGAGGGGGGGCAATTCTGATGAAGCATGGTATGGGACAACTTTGCCTAGTGTGAGTGCGCCATAAGGCTCCACCTTTATGATCTCTAATGCAGTCAGACTTTGAGATCAGATCAACACAGCTCCACCCTGTATGACTCAACTCAGACAAACCAGGAAACAGACGCTTCCTCTCTCCGTGAACACACACACACTGAAACACTCACATGGATGATAACGTTCACTGTGAGGAATAAAAGAGACAACTTCCACAGAGAGACAACAGCTTCAGGAGGGAATACTGGGATTACTGGAATACTGCCACTTTAACCAGTTACTGACTGAACTCTGTAAGAAGCTTTAGAAAAACACGAGTCAAAGTAAGTAACAGGAGACTCTGTGGAGGAGGAAGAGGAACCTCAGCAGTCTGACCTGTTTGTGCTGTTTGAAATTAGCTGTCTGCCTGTCGGGAGTTTTGCTTCACTCAGAGGAAAATGGCTTCTTGTTCAGAGGAGGATCTGTGCTGTTCTGTCTGCTGTGACATCTTCAAACATCCTGTGATTCTGTCATGTAGCCACAGCTTCTGTAAAGCCTGTCTACAGAGATGGTGGAGAGAGAAGCAGGCCCAGGAGTGTCCAGTCTGTAGGAAAAGATCTTCAAGGTCAGAACCACCTATTAACTTGGCATTAAAGAACATGTGTGAGGCCTTCTTACTGCAGAGAGATCAAAGAGCTTCATCAGACTCTGAGGATCTCTGCAGTCTGCACTCTGAGAAACTCAGACTGTTCTGTCTGGATCATCAGCAGCCAGCGTGTCTTGTCTGCAGAGACTCCAAACAACACACCAACCACACATTCAGACCCATCGATGAAGCTGCACAAGATCTCAGGGACAAGCTCCAGGAATCACTGAAGCCCTTAAAGGACAAACTGAAGCGATTTAATAAAGTCAAAAAAGTCTGTGATGAAACAGGAAAACACATCAAGGCCCAGGCTGCAAACACAGAGAGGCAGATAAAGAAGCAGTTTAAGAAACTTCACCAGTTTCTAGTTAAGGAAGAGGAGGCCAGAATCTCTGCACTGAAGGAGGAAGAGAAGCAGAAGAGTCAGAGGTTGAAGGAGGAGATGGAGGTTCTGAGCACAGAGATAGCAGCTCTTTCACAAACAGTCAGAGCCTCAGAGGACAAGCTGAGAGCTGCAGACGTCTCATTCCTGAAAAACTACAAGGCTGCAGTGGAAAGAGTCCAGCAACGCCCCCTGCTGGAGGATCCACAGCTGCCCTCAGGAGCTCTGATAGATGTGGCCGAACACCTGGGCAACCTGAGCTTCCACATCTGGAACAAGATGATAAACATGGTCTCCTACAGTCCTGTGATTCTGGACCCAAACACTGCTGGTTCAGACCTCATCCTGTCTGAAGATCTGACCTGTGTGAGAGGAGGAGAGGAGCAGCAGCTTCCTGATAATCCAGAGAGGATTGGATACAGATCTGTCCTGAGCTCTGAGGGCTTCAACTCAGGGACTCACAGCTGGGACGTCGAGGTTGGACAAAACACATACTTGGAAGTTGCTGTGTGTGAGGAGTCATCAGTCAGGAAGAGAGACATAAACTCTGGATTATGGAGAATAGAGTTTTTCAATGATAAATACAAAGCATACACCCCATCAGGTAAACACACTGAACTGTCAGTGAGAGGACATCCTCAGAGTATCAGAGTGAATCTGGACTGGGACAGAGGAAAGCTGTCATTCTCTGATCCTGACACTAACACACACATACACACCTTCACACACACTTTCACTGAAAAGCTGTTTCCATACATTTATGCTTATGATCCATGTCCTCTGAAGATAATACCACTGAAGGTCTCTGTAACAATGAATCATCAACCTAAGAGATGATGATGATGATGATGATGATGATGATGATGATGATGATGATGAAAAAGTCAGTATAATATCTGCTCACATGTTCTTATCTTTGCATAAACTCACATTTTTACAGGAAAAGATGGAACACATCACAGTTTAAATGACATAAGTGTTTGTTCTCTCTTTAATAATAAGATTATCAGATGAAAAACAATACACACCAATAACTAAGCACTCATACAAGCAGGTACTGTGACAAAATGGTGTGGTTAGTTACATAACTGTACTCATAACTGTGCAACAGGTGTATGTAGGTGTGTGTGGTATGGGATGGTGCAGGTTTCTTTTATAAAGTGTTTTTGGATTTAAAGTGAGCTTTTGAATCAATTTGTCAATTTTTTAAACGAGTTTGTGTTGTGTTTGTTTATCTGTGTCTTCTGTAAAGCACAGAAGACTTTACATTTGTATGAAATGTTCTATACAAATACAATTGAATTAAAGTCCTGTTTCGTCCGGAGGAACTATCACCCAGAACTATTGTCTTCTTGAAGAAAAATGTGTTTCCACCAAATCTAGCAGGTTCTACATTTAGTTCTTGGGATCTACCCCTAAAAAGAGCCTCCTAGGGGAAATGTACTTTCTAAAAGGTCCAGGGACTCTGGAGAACAGGGCATGCAGCCCCTGCTCTGATTGGTCAGGCACAGCAGGGTTTTAGATCACCCACTGAGTTTAAAATGCTGCATTCATGTGCTGCTCAAGTGGTCCAACTTTGAAAAGTGATATTTGAGCAAAAAGTTGATGTGCAATACTTAAATTAATAAAACTTATATTAACATTAACAAAACATATTTTGTCCCCCTGTGACGGCGATTCTGAAGTTAGGTCGGCAAGTCGGGCACCTGATTTAATTCCGAGTTTCCGAGTTGTTCCGACTTGAGCAGGTGTTCAAGTGCATTTTACAACTCGGAAACTTGTTTTTCCGATTTGTCCGACACCACATGAATGCAGCAAAAGACTGCGGCTTGATTTTCCACCCACCTGTATTTATAATCAGTACAAAGGTACAAAGAACACATTTTCAAACTAAGAATAACAAATGAACAAAGCGCAACTAAAAATCTAAATGAATAGAAAGAAAACAATAAAACAAGAAAAGTCAGAGGTTTAATCTGGAATCAAAACATGTAGCATTTTATCTCTTAAGCTGTTTTAGTTTTAATTTAAGTGTTTTTAAAGTCATTAACCCACTCAAAAAGACACAAAAACTGGCTTTAACTTCTAAAGAAAGAATCTAAATTTATGTTTGTATTGTTGTAATGAGGGAATTGTGACTTTAAAATTTATCAAAAAGGAAAGTCGATTCTATTTGAGGTCTATTCATCAAAGCACAGAGTGTGTTTGCCTCCCGGACAATGACTGGTAGAATGAGAGGGACCTGATAACTCAAGGCTCTACCTCCCAAAGTACATTTAGAGACTGTAGGTACCACGAGCAGACCTGATAAATGAAGGCTCTACATCCCATAGTACATTTAAAGACCGTAGGTACCACGAGCAGGCCGGATAAATGAAAGTTCTACATCCCATAGTACATTTAGAGACTGTAGGTACCACGGGCAGGCCGGATAGCTGAAGGCTCTACCTCCCGTAGTACATCTAGAGATCGTAGCTACCACGGACAGGCCTGAAAACTGAAGGCTCTACCTCCCATAGTACATTTAGAGACCGTAGGGACCACGAGCAGGCCTGATAACTGAAGGCTCTACCTCCCATAGTACATTTAGAGACCGTAGGTATCAAGAGCAGGCCCGAAAACTGAAGGCTCTCCCTCCCATAGTACATTTAGAGACCGTAGGTATCAAGAGCAGGCTTGATAACTGAAGGCTCTACCTCCCATAGTACATTTAGAGACCGTAGGTATCAAGAGCAGGCTTGATAACTGAAGGCTCTACCTCCCATTGTGCGTTTAGAGACTGTAGGTACCACGAGCAGGCCTGATAACTGAAGGCTCTACCTGCCTCAGTACATTTAGAGACTTTAGGTACCACGAGCAGGCCTGATAACTAAAGGATCTACCTCCCATAGTACGTTTAGAGACTGTAGGTACTACGAACAGTTCTGATAACTGAAGGCTCTACCTCCCACAGTACATTAAGAGACTGTAAGTACCACGAGCAGGCCGGATAAGTGAAGTCTCTACCTCCCATAGTACATTTAGAGACTGTAGGTACCACGAGCAGGCCTGATAACTGAAGGTTCTACCTCCCACTGTCATGATTTGGTCTTTTCTAGTTTTGTTTTTCAGTGTTTAGTGTTTCTTTATGTTCTAGTGTGTTTTCATCAGTCTTGAGTTCTGTGTGTCCTCAGTGTTTCTTGTATTCCTGCCTCTATGTGTTTCCCTGTGTTCAGTTTTTTGCTCGTGCTCCTCTTTGGCTCCCTGGTTTTGATCCCTGTGTTTTTTTGTTGAACTTTTGTAAGTAAGTTTTTGTTGCCTTTGGCCTTTTTGTTTAATTAAATATTTTTGGATTTTCTGCAATTGGGTCCACCTCCCTTGTTTTACACACCGTACCTTAACAGAATGAACTGACCAGAACAATGGACCCAGCGAAAGCCTTGGACGGAATGGATTCTTTTTCAAAGGTGGATTATTTTCAGTACTTTTCTCGTTTGTCCCAATGCACTGCTAGGGCCGAGCAGTCTCCTTGGACTGAGCAGTCTCCTTGGACTGGAACTCGGCTGGCTATTTTTAATGGAACCCGGGGAGGCCAAAGAAGAAGGACTGGAGGCCGCAGGGCCCGTCTTCCTCTCCTTCCTCCGCTGCCCAGCACCCCAGAGTCTCTGCCTCAGCCCAGGCCTCAGCCCAGGCCTCAGCCCAGGCCTCAGCCCAGGCCTCAGCCCAGGCCTCAGCCCAGGCCTCAGCCCAGGCCTCAGCCCAGGCCTCAGCCCAGGCCTCAGCCCAGGCCTCAGCCTCCCTGTGCCTCAGAGCCACGGCCTTCCTGTGTTCCAGCAGAGCGCTGTCTGCCACCAGTTACGGCAGGGCGTTGTCTGCTCCCTATTCCCATCCCAGCAGAGCGCTGTCTACTACCAGTTACGGCAGGGTGCTGTCTGCTCCTTGTTCCTGTTCCAGCAGAGCACTGTCTGCCACCGGTTGCGGCAGAGCGCTGTCTGCTTCCTGTTCCTGTTCCCGCAGAGCGCCGTCTGCCTCCTGTTCCTGTTCCAGCAGAGCGCTGTCTGCCACTGGTTACGGCAGAGCGCCGTCTGCCTCCTGTTCCTGTTCCCGCAGAGCGCCGTTTGCCTCCTGTTCCTGTTCCAGCAGTGTGCTGTCTGCCACCAGTTACGGCAGGGTGTTTTTTTTTTTTTGTTGAACTTTTGTAAGTTTTTGTTGCCTTTGGCCTTTTTGTTTAATTCAATATTTTTGTTTTTTCTGCAATTGGGTCCACCTCCCTTGTTTTACACACGGTACCGTAACACCCACAGTACATTTAGAGACTGTAAGTACCACAAGCAGGCCTGATAACTAAAGGCTCTACATCCCATATTACATTTAGAGACTTTAGGTACACGAGCATGCCTCATAACTGAAGGCTCTACCTCCCATAGTAAAACAATATCGATTTTTATTTACATGTATGTTTTAGTAATACTTCTATGGATTTCTGTGTTTTTATGCATTTGTGTAATTTGTTTTATTAACTGATTTTATGTTTTAGATGTTTTAATCAGTTGACTGTGTACAGAAGACACTGAACTGGGACCTGGTGAGTCACACCTCCACCTTTTAAGTAGGTAATCAGTAGCAGATGCGGCGGATTGTGCTGACAATGACAGCAGTACAAGATGAGCTTCCACTCGGCCGCAAAGGGAAACGAAACAGGACGCTGGGTGCATGGCGAGAGACAGTGCAAACTGAGAGAAGGACGAGACCCAACAGGTTCACAACAATGCGGAAAAGGAAACAGACGACGCGTGCGGAGACGGAGATCCATGAGATCAGCAGCCGGAGGGCAAGAAGAAACGCAGCACGGAGACGAGGGCTCCACCAACTAGGAGTGTCGGCAGAGCAGCTAGTGTCTGCCAATGCTACTTCATGCAGACCTGTGTCGGTAGTCGACAAACTCTGACGCGGGAAAACCGTGAGTATCCCAACCAAATTGTAGGCGGCACCAGGGCATATTAAAGTGCTGCGAGTGATTGCGTAGAACACACTACTCCCCAAGGTTGTTCTGTCCCCTCAGGTCTCTTTAAAGCGGTCAACACGAGGCGGGCCACGTCGAGCAGCATCGGAGTAGCCAGGGAAAGTTCAGAGACAATTGAAGGAACATTCCACCTTGGACTCGGACTTTTATTTGACTTTGCTAAGTAGTATTTTATTGTTGCAACTCTCTATAACACCTGTCACTTGTTTTAGAGTCTATTTATTAACATTTTTATGGTAATAAATAAGATCATTGTGCATTTTTGTTTCCTGTCTGGTTATTAACTCTGCTCCCCCTGATTTTAAGAGTCCTAGGCTCGACATTTGCGTTGTTGGCATCTTTTTGTTATTAATTTTAATATTAGTGCTTTTGACTTTAAAAGTTTTTAGCCCGGCCACACATGCATGTGTTGTTTCATGACATTATGTACAAGAGGTAACGATAAACCTCCCCCAACTGAAGGCATTCACTCTTGTTGCCCTGCTAAGTGTTGCCTCTAGAACTGTCACTGGGTATGGGACAAATTTGCTAGTGTGAGTGCGCCGTAAGGCTCCACCTTTATGATCTCTAATGCAGTCAGACTTTCAGATCAGATCAACAAAACTCCACCCTGTTAGTGAATAAACACAGACAAACCAGGAAACAGACGCTCTTTCTCTCCGTGGACACACACACACTGAGACAGAGGATAACGTTTACTGTGAGAAATAAAAGAGACAACTTCCACAGAGAGACAACAGCTTCAGGAGGGAATACTGGAATACTGCCACTTCAACCAGTTACTGACTGAACTCTGGAAGAAGCTTCAGAAAAACAAGAGTCAAAGTAAGTAACAGGAGACTCTGTGGAGGAGGAAGAGGAACCTCAGCAGTCTGACCTGTTTGAGCAGTCTGACCTGTTTGTACTGTTTGAACTGTCCATATTTGTCAGGAGTTTTGCTTCACTCAGAGGAAAATGGCTTCTTGTTCAGAGGAGGATCTGTGCTGTTCTGTCTGCTGTGACATCTTCAAACATCCTGTGATTCTGTCATGTAGCCACAGCTTCTGTAAAGCCTGTCTGCAGAGATGGTGGAGAGAGAAGCAGGCCCAGGAGTGTCCAGTCTGTAGTAAAAGATCTTCAAGGTCAGAACCACCTATTAACTTGGCATTAAAGAACATGTGTGAGGCCTTCTTACTGCAGAGAGATCAAAGAGCTTCATCAGACTCTGAGGATCTCTGCAGTCTGCACTCTGAGAAACTCAGACTGTTCTGTCTGGATCATCAGCAGCCAGCGTGTCTTGTCTGCAGAGACTCCAAACAACACACCAACCACACATTCAGACCCATCGATGAAGCTGCACAAGATCTCAGGGACAAGCTCCAGGAATCACTGAAGCCCTTAAAGGACAAACTGGAGGGATATGATAAAATCAAAAAAGTCTGTGCTGAAACAGGAAAACACATCAAGGTCCAGGCTGCGAACACAGAGAGGCAGATAAAGGAACAGTTTAAGAAACTTCACCAGTTTCTAGTTAAGGAAGAGGAGGCCAGAATCTCTGCACTGAAGGAGGAAGAGAAGCAGAAGAGTCAGAGGTTGAAGGAGGAGATTGAGGTTCTGAGCACAGAGATAGCAGCTCTTTCACGAACAGTCAGAGCCTCAGAGGACAAGCTGAGAGCTGCAGACCTCTCATTCCTGAAAAACTACAAGGCTGCAGTGGAAAGAGTCCAGCAACGCCCCCTGCTGGAGGATCCACAGCTGCCCTCAGGAGCTCTGATAGATGTGGCCAAACACCTGGGCAACCTGAGCTTCCACATCTGGAACAAGATGATGAACATGGTCTCCTACAGTCCTGTGATTCTGGACCCAAACACTGCTGGTTCAGACCTCATCCTGTCTGAAGATCTGACCCGAGTGAGACGAGGAGAGGAGCAGCAGCTTCCTGATAATCCAGAGAGGATTGGATACAGATCTGTCCTGAGCTCTAAAGGCTTCAACTCAGGGACTCACAGCTGGGACGTCGAGGTTGGACAAAACACAAACTGGGAAGTTGCTGTGTGTGAGGAGTCAGCAGTCAGGAAGAGAGACATATATTCTGGATTATGGAGAATAGAGTTTTTCAATGATAAATACACAGCATACACTCCATCACGTGAACACACTGAACTGTCAGTGAGAGGACATCCTCAGAGTATCAGAGTGAATCTGGACTGGGACAGAGGAAAGCTGTCATTCTCTGATCCTGACACTAACACACACATACACACCTTCACACACACTTTCACTGAAAAGCTGTTTCCATACATTTATAATTATGATCCACATCCTCTGAAGATAATACCACTGAAGGTCTCTGTAACAGTGAAACATCAACCTAAGAGATGATGATGATTTTGATGAAGTGAGTTTAATATCTGCTCACATGTTGTTCTTATCTTTACATAAACTCACATTTTCACAGGAAAAAAAGATGAAACACTTCTCAGTTTAAATGACAGTTGTTTTTCTCTCTTATACCAATTTTCTTAATAGCATGTAAACAGCTCCTGTGTGAGGAGTTTTTGCTCTGTGAAAAAATTAAAACATTTCTGGGAATAATTCATTTAACATGTAACTTCCTTACCTAAACTCTCTCATCCAGGTGTACACTCCCTCCCGCCCACTACGCTCTGCCAATGAAAGGCGTCTGATGCAACCTCCACAACAGGGCCCTAAGGGCGCACTCACACTGGCAAAGTTGTTCTGTAACGTGCTTAAGCACGATTGCATGATTGCACAACACTCTAAGTTGTCTGTTTTGCTCTACTGTGTGAACTACATAAAAGCTTGGATGTCAATTAATTTTCTCCAGTTGAACACTGATAAAATAGAGGTTCTCACCTCTGCTCCTGAGCATGTTGTTCCAGAGGTGAGGAAATGTCTTTGTTTTCCTTCCTCTACTGTTAAACCTGCTCTGCGTTACAACGTTATGTCCAAGGGTTAACCGTGTTCAGGCTTGTTAGTCCTGGAGCAGGGAGTGCAGGCCAGCAGGGGAATGGGGAGGGGGGCAATCGTGCACTAACTCTAGTCAAACAAACTGGACTTTAGCGTGCTTGGGCATGGTACAAATTGCCTGTGTGAGTGCATCCTAAGTCTCTGACTAGATTCTTCTCCTCTGTCTCCCTACGGTGGTGGAACGAAATTCCAAACTCTGTTCGATCTGCAGAGTCCCTTAACACCCTTAAGAAAAAACTAAAGACCCAGCTCTATGAAAATCTATGCACTTAATGATATTAATCATGATGATGAAGATATTTAGGATGGTTTTGATGCTGATTTGAACTGTCAAGAACAGCCTTCCATGTTGTGCTTTGCCTCTGCTCACTTCCTGTCAGCACCTGTGTGTCTGATCGGACCTATTGACGTTGCTTTCTCCTCTCTAGATCCTCGCTTGTGTTGTACTTACTCTCTGATGTTCTGATAAATGAGTTGTAGAAATGATTAAGTGTAATAAAAGGCAGTGATTATGGTTGACGTGCATGTTGTCATTATTGAACACTCTACTGGAAAGACCATGGTGTATATTATAGAAGACTTAAGTGTGTTCGGGAAATGTTATTTTATATTTGCTCTGCCCCCCCCCCCTCTTGAACTTTGTTGTGGTGAATTTTTATTTATATTTCCTGCTGGATTTTCACATCAGCTTACCCTAACCTGGAAATTTTAGGCATCCACACATGAAGCTCACTCCTTCAAATTTCAGGAGTTTTGTGCACATGTTTATTCACCATTAGTAACACTGAAGATGTACAGTAATGCTCTGCTGCCCGACCTGAAATGTGAACCTCCAATATGTCTACCACAGGGTGCATCACCTCCAAGGCTTCTTTATTGGCCTCATATATTGTCTCTCTGTGGTGGGTGTGCTTGGATGGTGTGCTTGGATGGTGTGTGTGTGTGTGTGTGTGCGCGCGCTGAAGCTGAGGGTTCAAGCGCAGCCCTCAGCTGGATGTCATCCCCGCTCCGCCTGCTGAGCTTCAGCTCTGCTCACCTCTCTCTGTGGAGGGGCCGCGGGGTCAATATGGTGTTTTACCAACAGGAAAGTGATTCTCCGCAGCTGTCAACATCTATCAGCTTCAATCACACGCACACACACAGGTCAGCCGCTCAGCCTTACACACACACACACACACACACACAAACACACACACACAGGGGTCGGCCACTCATAAGGCCGTAAACAACAGAAAATGGTGTGTGGCTGAAAAAGTGTCAGCTCAATTGGATTGTGCAAACACTGCTCTGTTTTTCCACAGCTGCTTTATTTCTCTGTCCATGTTGATATGTCTTCTATCTCCTCGGCTCGCCCAGAGGTTTTTACTCCATCTAAAGGCTATCTGAGCAGCTGATGCTTATGGCTCTCTATTTTCCCCCTTTTACTCACCCGTTGGCTCCCCCACACTTGCTCTATTTTCTGCCTTATCTTTGCTGATAGTGTGAATGTTGGCTTCAGAGCAGAAATGGACAAACAATTCTGTTATTTCTTCAAAGACTGAACAGTTATCACCTAAGATTTTAGACATGCCTCATTGAATAGAGAAATTTATAATTAATTATAAAGGCTATTTTTAGTTATTCATTATTTTCAATTATTAAGGTCAAAGGTCCCTTTAGGTGGGTTCAGTCCACAGCAGAACAAGTATCGTGTGTGACCATGTGACTGAAAGTCTCAGAACAAATGTATCTTTGTTCAGTTTTTAAATTATCATCGTGACAAAAATACATTTTAGATGTCTTCCATGAGAACACTTTCTGTCCTCAACATGTGTTGTAACTACGACAACCACGGATGAATTCGGCTGAAAGTCTCCAGTTAACACGGTCACTCTTTAAACTGTTGACAAAACAAGGTGTAGGGTCGGAACATCCAAAGAAAACCTTACACAGGTGCACGATCAAATATCAAAATAAAGATAAGAATAAAAGATCTGCACACTAAAAGCTCCCAGCTACTTTAATGTTTGTGTAAATAATGTTTTCCATCTCACAGTGCATGAAGAAGATCTGACTCTGATGCTGAAGTTGCTGGGAGCCTTTAATATAGAGTGTGAATCCTTTTCAAATTTAAATTCTTGACTCTTTAAACCGGAACACCAGCAAGGACTTTAACACTTCAAATAGTGTCCTGTGTGCTGGATGAGGGTCATAAGTTACCAAAACGTACAGTTTCTCTGAACATCTGTTGTCTGCGGTGGATGTAAACATGCGTCGTCTTGTAGAGATGGTCATTTTAAAAGCCTGTGCTGCCGCTCCACAGAATGTTCCGCTGTGGACGACACTTTCCTAAACTCTCACCCTAAATATGACTGACAGCTTTAAAATATAGCACGAAAGAAGGACTTTTCTCTTTTTTGTCTAAACTATAGAACTATAAGACTTCTCACTGTCTCAGTCATGTTGACATTAAACATTAAATTACAGCACCAAACCATGGACACCCTGAATGTGTGCATGGCAGAGAGAGAGAGAGAGAGAGAGAGAGAGAGAGAGAGAGAGAGACAGAGAGAGAGAGAGAGACAGAGAGAGAGAGAGAGAGAGAGAGAGAGACAGAGAGAGAGAGAGAGACAGAGAGAGAGAGAGAGAGAGAGACAGAGACAGAGAGAGAGAGAGAGAGAGAGAGAGAGACAGAGAGAGATAGAGAGAGAGAGAGAGAGAGAGACAGAGAGAGAGAGAGAGAGACAGAGAGAGAGACAGAGAGAGAATTTCTCAAGCTTTAAATCTTTCAGTATATTTCAGCAGTGTTCTCTTATATTATTATTATTATGAGATATGTATTACAGGCCTCTCACTGCTCACTATATTCTGTCTTATCAGGAGTGTTCATGTGACATATGGATCTTATTGGCACTGTATAAACTCTGCGTACAGGTGTGTGTGTCTGTGTGTGTATCTGTACTCACACGGTTAGATCTGTGTTGTCTAATGGGATGAATTGTACTGTATGTGTGTGTGTGTGTTGTGTGATATAGATGTTCAGCTCTATATTCTCTCTGCCATCTTCATTGTTTTATCTCACACACACACATATACACACACCTGACAGGCCTATCCAGGCTAATAGATAGTATTTTAAATCATATTACCTCTATTACAAACTGTTTTATTGTCCTGGTGCATCTGTCAACCTGCTGAGTGGCTGTGATGTGCATGTGTGTGTGAGTGTGTGTTTGTGTTTGTGTGTGCGCGTGTGTGAGGGAGAGAGACGTCCGGGAAAGCGAGCGTCCTCCTCTCCCCTGATGGTATCTTCTTCAGGGGGAATTGAAGCCCGGCTGGAGGAGCGTGCTGGTGTTGCAGCTGAAAGATTGAGCTGCAGGACGTAGATCAGAGAGAGAGCAGAGGAGAGGGACAAAGACATAAAGAGACAGAGAGAGAGAGAGAGAAACGACATGAAGAAGAGAGAGAACCAGGGAATAACATATAAAGTGGGGGTGTAATCAGTGGTCCTGACCCCACTTTGTCAGCATTGTGTGTGTGAGAGAGAGATAATGAGCGAGAGTGATAGCATGCCTGACACATCTGGAGCTAACATCTGGTAAAGGTTAGAGGTGGATGAGCAGGTGTATATGAGGTCGTAAAAAATGATCATTAACTGGTCAGTTGAGAAGAATAACAAGAGACGTTGTTGTTGTTGTTGTTGTTGTTGTTGTTGTTGTTGTTGTTGTCAGCTGTGTGATGTGAAAACTGTCCAAAACAGATTCAATAAAACTATTACTTAAGTGTTTATTAATTTAATAGTAACTAGTGGTTATATTTTACAGGCGTCTGTGGATCAGTGGTGGAGTCGTCATCTCTCAACCTGGGAGGCCAGGGGGTTCGATCCCCAGTTCCTGCAGCCACATGTCCGATGCGAGGTGAGTTTAGGAGTGGATACAATTCAATGAGAAGACTCGATTCAAACTGGTGAATATGAGTGAGGAGAAACACCAAGTGGATAAAGCTCGTTGTAAAACAAGGGTGAACCTTGTGTTGTCTTTTACCCGTGGACGTGGAGTTGGTCTACTTCCTGTTGGACAGGCAGGTGATGAACACCAACGGTTAGCTTGTGTTAGCGTGCAGTGTAGGTACAAGCAGTAAACGCACACGCTACATCCTGCAGAGAGTGAGAGCTTCTGGTAGCAATGAGCTGTAAGGGACATTTCTACTGACTCCACCTTTAAACAACACGTGCTGCATGCGCTCGTTTTGTCCTGTGTGCTAAATGTTTCAAAGTGTTTGTTGTTATATTTTAGCCACGAGAGAACATCATCACCACTACCTTAAATGTATTCGTCTTCATTTATTTTTATACATCATTATATTTTTAGGTTCTAGCCCCCCTCGATAAAAATGTGTCAGTGCGACGTCATTGTCAGTGTGAGGTCACTGATCTAAGTCCATTGGCTCGTTGTGGCAAGCCCAGCAGCTCATGTTGCACGCCCGTTAACTTCTGTAGCACGGCCACAATATGCCGTAGCTTGCGGTAGCACAGTAGAGCTAAGGTGCTAATGTTTATGCTACTCTCGGACGGAGCCAGTGGCTGCATTCCAAATATGGTAAAAGAGGCGGGACATTTCCGAGAAGCGTGCTGAGCAACTGACCAATAACGACAGAGCGGATCGGCAGACCAATCAGAGCAGACTTAGCCCACGTGGGGTCTAACAGTGTGGGCTCAGCAGAGCGTAGCTGACGGACTCAGAGCGTAGAGGGAGCAAGGAGGAGCAGTACATGAAAACAGACACTTTTTTAAAACTTCAGCTATTGTGAACGTACAAAAGTAGGAACATAGATTAAATATACGAACCCCAAAAAGGGCATAATATGGGCTCCTTAAAAGTGTTCTATACTTTTATGTGATGCAGGAGTTGTGAAATCAGTTATCGTGTTTAATAATCGTGACTTTAATATCAATCAAAAATGAATTGTGATGAGGATTTTTGCCGTAATCAAGCAGTAATAGTTAAGCGTTTTCAGCGTCCTGAGAGTCGCCTGTTTTTTGTCACTGAGCTCTCAGTTGAGCAGTGCCGTGCTTATCAAAGTCCCTTGTCACTTAGCGACCAATCAAATCCAACTGACTTCTGATATCAAATTGACTTCTGATATCAAATTGACTTCTGATATCAGCTTTGTCAACAACAATGGTGGAGGAGATGCTAGTCTGACTCTTCTGTTCAAGGAAATGACTTCCAGGTCAGGAGCCGCTGCAGATGTTGGGACACGATTCCTTCACACCTGGACGTATTTATTCCCCCTGGAAACTGTGCAATCTGTCTGCAACATGTTTGTTCATATTGAGCCTTATTCATATCAATATCTACACTGTTTAACACAGCACATTGAGTATATTTATATTTGTAAATATTGTTTATATCTTCAAGTCCCTGCACTTTGTACATAACTTATTATACTAGTCCAACTTTGCTTATATTGCTTATTTTATTGTTTACTTCATTATCTGTATTCTATTTTAATTTTTCATTCCTACATTTATTTCTTTATTTCCTACTGCTGTATTGTACCAGACCCCCTCGGCCTGTTCGATGGCCACGTCTGGCCCGTGTATTTGAAACACAAGAACATCAGCAACTGTAACAACCCAATTTCCTCCTGGGATTAACAAAGTATTTCTGATTGTGATTCCTTTACACAACTAAAACACACCTAACGGTCATTACTGAGGGGAAAGGAGGTTAACTATTGTAACCTAGCAACAGAAAGCCCTGGTGAGAGGTGCTCTGAAACTTAGTGAATTATTTTTCTTTTCTGATATGTGGTTATAATAGTGCTCACAAGCAATTGCCATATGAAGGCTTTGTGATGAATTTATCTTAATTAATATACTAACACACATACACTCGCATACATGCACCTGTACCTGTTGTCAGCACCTCTTCATCAGATGTTTGTTTCATGAAGTCATGAAAGTAAGATATTTTCCCCTCGCGATAAGAAGCCCAAACTGAGAGAAAACATTTGAAAAACCTCAAATGTAGTTTGAGGTTCATCCTGCTCAGAAATCCTTTAACTATTATACTAATAAAATCTTTGCCTGTGTGTTTGTGTTGTTGGAGGAACGGGCAGCAAGGTCACAGCAGATGACAGTGGTGCGTGTGATTTAACCAGTGCATCCAGCACATATGACTGGGAACACGGAGACAGAGAATGCATCAGTGTGTTGATGCATAAAGCCTCCATGCAGAACACACTCTGATGGGACACACACACACACACTAACACGCTCCGATACACACATTCACGTTAGGCTCACTTCATCCAGAACGCTCTCTGATGGCTTTATCATTCTCCCTGCTCCCATACACCGCGCTGATCGCTGTGTGTGTGTGTGTTTGTGTGTGTGTGTGTGTGTGTGTGTGTGTGTGTGTGTGTGTGTGTGTGTGTGTGTGTGTGTGTGTTGTGAGTAATATAGAATAATATTCACGCCGAATATTCAGATTTATAGTTGGGTTATTAATTGCGGCGGCGCTTTAAGTTATTCCTATTTTATGGGGCGGAAAGATAATAACCGAATAAGTTTCCCCTTTGTGTGTGTGTGTGAGTGTGTGTGAGGTCAGAGAGGTCAGTGTGTGTTTGTATTGTTTCCAGTGTGAATATTCAGCTCGAGGTCCAGAGAGAATGAACGTGTAGCTCATCCTTACCGACGGCATTTGTTTGACTTATTCTGTCACTGATGGCGACTATTAGCTGAGGCCAGAGAGCTCTAAAGGGACAAAGCAC